>NC_140175.1:76784741-76859741 GCF_963971535.1 Notolepis coatsorum
TTCAAAGTGGGGGTCGGGTCCCACTGGGTGGATCCCAGCAGGGGGGGCAGGCTGTGTTCACAGGAGGTGGGCTGTGGGGGGGGGGGGGGGTGCAACAGTAGCAGAGTTGCATAGAGTAGAGGGTTCTAACGTCCTCGTCCATGAGGAGAGGATTTGTGATATAATTTTCACTAACAATTTAGTACTTTTTGAGCTAAAAATTAGCGCCAGACATATGGAGGTTGGAGATTACTGTGGTGGGTCCCCAGCGAAATAATGTCTGTGTAGCGGAACCCCTGGTGGAGAGGAAAGCATGCTATAGCCTGGTCTCCATTGCCCCCTGGCGGAGACTGACAGTACTGCAGGCATGGTTGGGAAGTTTACTTTCAAAATGTAATCCGTTACTTTACACAGTTTTACACTGATTACCTGCTTGAACAAGTACATGGAAATGTAATCCATTAGATGCACCAATCCAGGAACATAATATGATCATTATTATAAAGAAAGTTTTGGCACAGTGCCATATCTTTACATGATTGTTTTTAGAGTTTTGAAGGTTCCTTTTCAAATGTATTCTGTTATGGATTACCTGCTTACAATTGTAATTAGTAATGTAAACCATGGGATTACTACCACATAGTAACGTAACTGTCTGTATGATAGCATGTACAATAATGATGTATATACTGTACCATATACATATTTATTCTTACTGTATATATATATATATATATATATATATATATATATATATACAGGTGCAGCTCGATAAATTTGAATATCGTGGAAAAGTTATTTTATTTCAGTAATTCAATTCAAAAAGCTAAACTCTTGTAGATTATAGATTCATTGCACACAAAGTGAAATATTTCAAGCCTTTATTTGTTTTAATTTTGATGATTATGTCTTACAGCTCATGAAAGCCCAAACTTCTGTATCACCAATAAAAAAATTAAAATAGATGTATTTTTCTTTTGTATATAGAAATGTCGGCCTTCTGAAAAGTATGTTCATGTATGTTCACTCAGTACTTGGTTGGGGCTCCTTTTGCACAAATGACTGCATCAATACAGCTAAATATATAGACTTTTCCACGATATTCTAATTTATCGAGCTGCACCTGTATATATATATATATATATATATATTCAGTGTTTCCCTTATATGCATTCTGCGCCGCTGAATTAGGACCGCCACTGCTATGAACTAGAGTCCAGGGATTCTCAACCTTTCTGCTGCCAAGGCACCCCTGTGTCCAATAAAATATTCCAGGGCACCCCTACATACGATAAAGACTTTTTCGGTCCTGTCTTTTTTGCTACAATGATGACAAAAGTGCTTGCTTTCAAAATAAGGTCTAAATGGCGTTTCAGGTCTAAATGGCTTAGTAGGCCCTACTGTTGACATTACACTGCTTGTAGTAGTCAATCAAATAGCATATATTTTTTAATAAAATTACAGAAAATTATCACTAAAGTGCTATCTGTTGCAGCTGCACTGTTTTCCATTAAAATTGCATATTTGGATAAGTGTGACTGTTGTGAAGGATCAGATTAAACCGAATATATATATTTATTTATGGATATATATTTAATAGTATTTGTATATCGTTTGATATCCCTTGTATATTCTTTGTACATATACACTGAATATCCCTTTAGTCTACTACAGCCCATAATAGTTCATTCTCTCATTGGACAAGAACCTGGCGCCAGCAGACAGGCCCCTTGAGTCAAGTTCAATAGTGCCGACGAACATGTCCCAACTAGCCCCGGTTCCGCGTAGGAATACGGCTACCGAAATACGAATGGTACTATTTGTTCACCGTGCATATAAATATGGCGCAAGTAAAGTAGAACTTTCTTTTTAGTCCATTAGTCCTTTACCCTCCAACCTAGTAACAGACGTGAAGCCTCACCCACGACCCACGTGTGGTGCAGTATGGCCTATTTGGCCCCAGAATAGGCATTGAGACCTCGTGTAAATTCATAGCTGAATTGTCATAGTTTGGCACTGTACCGTCGAGTGGGACGTATTTCTATTAAGTTAATAATAGTCTATTATGTATGGTGCATCGTTCGGTTAGAGTTCTAAAGTGAGCAGCACCCCCATCGTTTCCTCGCGTTATCTAGAGTCTTAACCAGGCTGGGCAGACCACGTGTGGTGCTTTCATCCGAGGAGTTCTGGGCGAGGACGAGTGGACCTGCACATTGGATTACCTACCCGGACGACTGCTGAGCCTATACGGCATGGAATATCTATTTGCTTTGGGTGCTTTGATTTGTGGAGCGGATAACAGCCAACGCCGGTGAGTGTTGGAATTACCCCCCGAGAGGAGCCCCGGTGAGACGGCACTCAACCCAGACCGAGGCCGCCTCGCTTCTCCTTCGTTGTGGACCTACAGCCTACAGCTACCGTCTACAAGAGGGCCCAAGTGTATTCATCTGTGGATCAAGATCCTGCGGGCACTGTGTTCTGTACCTGAATTCTCCCCAGGAATCGTTGGCCAGATGGGATGCAGCTGACGGCTCTCCAAACCCCCCCCCCCCCCTACTGACTTACAACCAGCAGGACCCCTTTAGTATCCCGCTATAATCCTTAAGTACCATCGCTATAGTTCCCTAAAGAACCAGGTTGTATACTTGCTTCCTGCGTAACCAGAGATTGGACATTCAGTGTTGATTTGCCTACGAATACTCATTTGCCTTACAAGTGCATTCAAATCATAAATGTAATTAAGTGAATGTTGTATATACCTTTTGCTATATTAAACCTTCGACTGTTATATTTGTGTGGACCTGATTTCATATGTGGGAAAGTGTTCATCATACTTAGATATCGTGTACTGTATGGCCAGAAGTTAAAGTACATCAAGCGGTAGTGGTTTAATGATACCATACTTATCAATACAGTCAGGGAATTGTACCCCTCAGTTACAGTGACCATTTCTCAAAAACAGAAAATCTTGTATTTCTTTTAAATACAGAAAAGGATCACCAAGTTACCATTTCTCAAAAAATATTAATAAATACAGAAGATAAGCACTCGTTCACTCAGTGGACATTTCTAGCTCAATGCGAGGTCTGCTGCTGCTGCTGGCTAATAATACGGTCAATACGTGGGGAGATCTTTGACAAGGCAACACGCATGTCATCCTCAAGGCTCAACTTGGCCCTATATTTTGTTTTCAGAGCTGTCATGGATGAAAAGCCAGCTTCACACAGATATGTGGTGCTGAATGGAACTGCTGCATCATGAGATACTTGGTACTCAGCACCACACTCAGACCAACATGTTTCCAAGGGCACCTCACTGAAACAAACTCTCCAGGTGGTATCAGATGAGATTTCAATGAGTTCTTCCAAGAGTTTGGATGGAGATGTGTCAGGAAGCTTTGTCTCAATGTTGTCTGTAAAGGGGTTCTTTATCCAGAGTAACTTGGTGATCTTTTTCTGTGTTTTATTAAATAATGATTTTCAGGGTGCCAGGGTGGTGCACGGCCGTCCCGGGTTCGACTCCCGGACCCGGACCCCTTTGCAGAATGTCTTCCCCCATATCTCTCTCCCATCCTTCCTCTCTGCCGGACTTGTCCAATAAACAAATGAAAAAGCTACCAAAACATATAAAAGAAAATTATGATTTTCAGTTTTTGAGAAATGGTCAAACTTACCCAAATGTGGTATTTTCATGGAAAACAGTGCAGCTGCAACAGATAGCACTTTAGTGATCATTTTCTTTAATCATATTAAAAAAAAATATATATATATCTTTTTTTTTAAATCTCAAGGCACCCCTGGCAGCTCTCTGAGGCACCCTAGTGTGCCTAGGCACCCCTGTTGAGAACCGCTGAACTAGACTATTAAAAAATGGGTAGCACTTTATAATAACACCCTGTTATAATACATTTATAAGGTATTTGTAGATAATGAACTAATAATGAACAAACCATTTATATACATTCATAAATGATTATTAAATCATTTATAACTATATTTGTATAACATTTACAAATTGGTTCTACATTATTTATAACTCATTATCAACATTGTTTGTACTTGATTTAATGTTGTTTAATGTGTAGTAACACATTTGTAGATGCTTTGAAAAATGGGTATGAAAAAACAACTATACTGTACCTCCATTTATTTGTTCATGTTCAACAAATGATTTGTTAAGACATTCATAAAACATCTATAAATCATTTGCAGATGCTATTGTGTGCCCTAATCTAAAGTGAAGCCTATTCATCATCAACAAATGTCTAATAGTTTGTTTATTTGTGGACTTTTATGAATACACTCAAATCAATTACCAGACTTGTCTTTTCATGTTCAACAAATGATTTGTTAAGACATTCATAAAACATCTATAAATTATTTGAAGATGCTATTGTGTGCCCTAATCTGAAGTGAAGACTATTCATCATTCATTCATCATTAACAAATGTCTAATAGTTTGTTAATTATTTGTTAACTTTTTCATCACGTTACAAATGTTGTAGACAGCTTTCGGATCCACCCTTCTTTGTGACATAAAACAGTGACAGAATTAGGGTTATAGATAAATGCATTTTTATTAACACAAACAAAGCAACGACCAATAAACATTGTTTATAATAAAAAGAAAAAAGAGTCTCGTTTGACACGCCATGTACATGTAACCTGGGGGACACTAGGACCCAGGAGTATGTAGAGGACTTGAGACTTGAACGTTTTATTTTTTTTTATTATTATCTTTTTCCGATTTTTCTCCCAACCCACCCTTCCTGGTTGTTGCGTACTTTCCCCTACTGTTGGTCCGAGAGACCAGAGACTGTCACATGCTTTCCTCCGACGCATGTGCAGCCAGCCGGCAGGCATAGGCGGCGGGTGAGCTGGACATTAGGGTAGGCTATAGATCGGATGAAACTTGCGCGTAGCGCGCAACATTTTTCTTTTTTGCTTGCACGCAAACGGTGCTGTCCAGGTTCTGATGTCACACCCACATCTAGGCTACTACAGCGAGCCCCACTCATTTCATATAGTGCAAATTAATTGTTCAAATGAAGGCATCCAATATGATTAACCATTGTCTTACCTTAATGCAGCAAAAGTTTCGGATGCGCCTCATTGGGAAAGGCCGTTCACAAGTTGCGGTGCCGACGGCAATGAAGGAAACGTTTTCCATAATTTGGATCTCATCATGCTTTGAAAACAATGTACATAGTAGCTCTAAAAAGTTTCCACGGTTTGATTAACTCTGACTCAGTCTCATCATGCCCTCGTAGAGCAAGCCCTTGGCCTCAGGTGATCCAGTGTTATGCCCAGGCGGCATGTAACTTGGAATGGAGTTCCAGGTCTTGGCAGCTCTCACGGAGAGGGCTGATTTGCTAAATGTACTTGTCCTTAATGGAAATTAGTGTTAGGATGCGAATAGACGCCACCCGGTACAACAGTTCTGAACCCGAACGCGGAACTGCAAGTTTGTTGGTAAAAGACTACACGCGAACCTGGAGGTGAACAATCGGAAAGTGGGGGTGGGGCTAGACTTTGGAGGGTTTTGAAGACCAGACTGGCATCGGTTAGTTTGGTGATGCGGCGTGATTGGTTACTGCCCGCAGTCTGGAATGTTAAACGGCCACCACACCTACTGCCATTGACACCTTGGTTGGCCGACCCTTTGCGTATTGTCACCACCGGGCTGCAGCAGCCCACACGCACACAATATCGTAGCCTAGGCTGCCTATAATAATGCGCAGACTGGGTCGGCATAGCCTCCCCTGGCCTTATATACGCGCCGCCTATGCCGGCAGGCCAGCCTGGCCGCGCAGATTCTCACTGGGAGAGTGTAACGTGTGGGAGGCCGCACTACCTCTCTCCAGATCCTACCCTCGCTGAGCAGGCGCCCCGACCGAACTGTAGGGGTCGCTGTCCACAACGCCCAGGACCCACTCGCCAGCTTTCCCACCCTCTAATACTGCCAATTGTATTAGTGTAAACGGCCAGCCAAGCTGGTGACAACGCCGGGAGCTGGATTCGAACACGCGAATCCAGCATCTCCGGCGTTGGTGACGAACGCAATCTCCGCTACGCCACCTGACCGCCCTGAGACTTGAAAGTTGAAAGTTCACGTTTGTTCTCGTCAGTTTGAATGGAGCTACATGTTATACATTAGCAGATGCAGAGCCAATGAATTGATGCTGCCCCACGCTTTTAAGGTATGAGCAGGCTAAACACCTTTTTTGTTGGTAAATCTATTCCATCCTTTCCGACCTACAACTTAATAGTCCTATATTTTGTGTAGACGTACTTGATGTGGTTGGACCTTTCCTCATTCCTGTGAACGCAGTTGCTGGCTGGCTAATGTGCGCTCAGTATATGTATGTGGGCCGACGTGTATGCTACATGAGGGTAATAATTATTTGTATTTTCAGGCTGTATATGCGCCGATACAGCCTGAAAATACAAATAATTATTACCCTTGTGTCATCATCACAGTACAGTATACTGTAGTTGTTTTTTCATATCCATTTTTCAAAGCATCTACAAATGTGTTACTACACATTAAACAACATTATTTAATGATGAACAAATCAAGTACAAACAATGTTGATAATGAGTTATAAATAATGTAGAACTAATTTGTAAATGTTATACAAATATAGTTATAAATGATTTAATAATCATTTATGACTGTATATAAATGGTTTGTCCATGATTAGTTCATTATCCACTAATGCGTTATAAATACTTTGTAAATGTTGTACAAATATAATTATAAATGATGTAATAATAATTTCTGAATGTATATAAATGGTTTGTTCATGATTCGTTCATTATCTACAAATACCTTATAAATGTATCCATCCATCTCATCTACAAAAAGTTATTTTACTTCAAAAAAGATTTGTTAGACTGGCAACCCTCTCAGATCGATTTGAACCATCTGCTCCTCTTTTCAAGAAATTAAACATTCTGACTGTGTCTGAGGTTAATTCTTTACAGATATGTATATTTGTGTACAAATGCATTCATGATTACATTCTACCAAATGGTTTTAATAGTTTTTTTTCTTTTAATTCAGATGTTCATTCATATGCTACACGTCAGTCCAGGGACCTGAATATACCTTATTGTGGTACTTCACGTAGGCAGTTCTCAGTGAGGTATAGAGGGTCCAATCTTTGGAATGCAGCTGATCCTATGCTAAGGAAATCTCCATCTCTGCTTATTTTTAAAGCAAACTACAAAAAAATTCTCATCCAAAAGTAGTAAATAGATAACAGGTCATACATGTAGGTATGCATTTGGTTATGTGGGTGGGTAGGTTTGTAGGCAGGTGGGTGGGTTGTTATATATTATTATGTACACAGTATATGCATGTATGTACTGTGTGTATGTATGTTTGTATTAACACAAATCTTTTAATGTATTCTGGTATTTTATAATATGCATATTTTTGTATTTTTGTATGTTTGATTTTATAAAACAGGGGACGTTCTTGATAAGCCTCTAGGCTTCTAACTTCTCCTTCACAATCGTTATAACTTATTATGTATTGTTTTTACTTCTGTTTAACTGTGTTAATAAACAAACAAACAAACAAAACAAAATGTATTATAACAGGGTGTTATTATAAAGTGCTACCAATTTTTTTTATTAAAAAATGTAACCTATGCCACTGAGACTTCTTAGATGTAAAGTGCTGTTGTGTGTTATGATTTGTGTATGTTAGACAGTTAGTATGTTAGTATTATATTATCTATTAAATCATCTATATTTATGTTCAATACAAATAGTGTACAAGTGTTGAGGCATGTCATTAATCTTGACATTTACTTTGATTACAACTACACTGCAAACAAATATTATCTTATCAAGTGGACATATCTTGTATTTGGTACAATAAGTCTATTGAGTAGAATCATCTTGAATTATCTTATCCCACTGGCAGATCATTTAGCTTTTTTTTGTCAATTTAATCTTGTTTTGAGAAAACAAGATTAACATTTTCTTAAAACAAGATTAAATTGACCAAAATCAAGAAGAAAATAAGCAAAATTATCTGTGGAATAAGATAATTCAAGATAATTCTACTCAATATTGGTCTTATTGTACCAAATACAAGATATTTTCACTTGATAAGATTTCTTTTTTTGCAGTGTACAAATATGCAGCTACCTGGGCCTCCAGAGCACTTCTAGTGTCAGCGGACACAACAAAAACATGCTAGCAAATTCACACGCACATGACTCCATGAACATGAATAACCTATCTCGAACAATTCGAAGGTAGTTTTAAGTTATTTCTCCGGCAGCGTGCGCTAATATGGATTCCGGTGGCACGTGCGCACGCATAAATATGGATTCCGGCAGACTTTACGTGTATACTTTCGGCAGCCCACTTGTCCTTCCGCATTGCTCTGATTGGCCGAGCGCGCGCATACGCCATGAGCCGTGACGCGCTCCTCAGCCAGCTCCTCAGCCAGGCTCCGCTTAAGGCAATTTATACAAATGGAAGTATTGATTACGCCGTAACGAATCATTAAAAAAATATACCCTTAATTGGAATATGTTGCGCCTTTACACATATGTTGGATTATGTAATTGGTTTGTCATGACAAACCAATAAAAAATCGCGAATTAACCGGTGGCTACAACAACACACAGTTACTAATCTACATGCATCATTGCTTACAACTGGACACGGACGTGTTAAACAGCAATCAATTAATTTAATATAACAGTCCGGTTCTGTGTTTGTTTGTGTCTGTAGATTGTTGGTGAACAACTAACTTTAGGTTAGTTTAACGCGTCCGTGTCCAGACTAAACAATGATGCATGTAGATAGTTACTGTGTTAATTCGCGATTTTTTATTGGTTTGTCATGACAAACCAATTACATAATCCAACATATGTGTAAAGGCACAACATATTCCAGTTAAGGGTATATTTTTTTAATGATTCGTTACGGTGTAATCAATACTTCCATTTGTATAAATTGCCTTAAGCGGAGCCTGGCTGAGGAGCTGGCTGAGGAGCGCGTTGCGGCTCATGCGCATGCGCGCGCTCGGCCAATCAGAGCAATGCGGAAGGACAAGTGGGCTGCCGAAAGTATACACGCGCCCTGGGCGTTAGGGGGTGGGAAACTGATGGGTGGGGATCGGGCGTTGTGGACAGCGACTCCTACAGGTCGGTTTGTGCGCCTGCGCAGTAGAATCAGGAAGCGATGGGGGCGGCGCCCCTCCAAAGCGCAGACCCCTGACGCTGAAAGATCGCGCCGCGCAGGTGAAAAGATGCGACTGCTGTTACCTCGAGTATCGGAGGGGACTCGTGCTATGTATGACTTAGTCCACATTGCAGCCGGCTTGTGGGAGGCAAGAAACAGCATTCGAGACAGGGGAGGGTTGAATTGGATGATACGAAATTGGGATGGGAGAAAAATAGAAAATGGGAGAAAAAGTGGATAATTTTTATATATACATATACAATATACATATTATATATATTATATATATTATATATATATGGTAGTTGATAGCCTACTCCATTTGAAATTCCATAGCAACGAGACATCTTTATAAAAAAGAATCCACGCCAACTTCACTGAAATCAATATAAAATACCCTAGAATTGTCTGTATTCATCCTATATTTTTCCCGGCGGTGCAACCTGCTGTATAAAAGCAATAATATGTATTGTTATTGCTTAAATGTTCTCAAAACATATAAAATACGGAATGTGGAATGGCATCTAACATCTCCCCTATAGAGGCCTTGCAGAGAATGTTTATTTAGTTCTTCCAACCTTGCTGCCTGTTACCGCCGGTAGCCACTTTAGAAAGAAAATGCCTAATTTATGTGCAGAAGTAGAGTAGGTAAAACACTGAAAAAGTGTGATAGTACTGTTCCACTGTGACACCAAATTATTAAGTTTTTGTTGATATAAACAAACCAATGTCCCTTCCCTTGCCATGTACAAAACAATGGTTGCTATGTTACAGACAGCCATGCTGGAAGACAGGGAACTACACAACATTCCGTGCAAGGCCTCTATTACTAGCTGTGCAATATGTGGACATTATTGGCAATGTCTCAACAGAGTGTAGGCTTTGAGATCTAAGCCCTACCGGTATTTCTGGAACGGCTGCCAAATATGGGTCCTGGCTGGATGGGGTTCAATAGCAGCATGGAAGGAACCAGACAGCTGATCCCAGCTCTGGCTCCAGGGCAGCACATGGAGAATGCAGATGCGTGTTTGGAGGTACGTATCGTGTAAAGGTAGAGGAGAGAGAGAGAGAGAGAGAGAGAGAGAGAGAGAGAGAGAGAGAGAGAGAGAGAGAGAGAGAGAGAGAGAGAGAGAGAGAGAGAGAGAGAGAGAGAGAGAGAGAGAAAAGGAGTGTGTGTGTGTGTGTTGTGTAAATGTATTCGCATGCATATGTTCATGAGTTTGTGTATGCGTGTGTCTGCTTACGTGTGTGTGTGTGTGTGTGTGTGTGTGTGTGTGTGTGTGTGTGTGTGTGTGTGTGTGTGTGTGTGTGTGTGTGTGTGTGTGTGTGTGTGTGTGTGTGTGTGTGTGTGTGTGAGTGTGTGTGTGTGTGAGTGTGTGTGTGTGTGTGTGAGTGTGTGTGTGTGTGTGTGTGTGAGTGTGTGTGTGTGTGTGTGTGAGTGTGTGTGTGTGTGTGTGTGTGTGTGAGTGCTTGCCCAGATGCCCAGAGGACCGGACGTAGGGAGGAAACAGTAAATGATGCCACTGGTAGGAAAAACACAACAGAACATAAATGACCCTGCTGGACTGGCAGGACATCAGAGTCCCCCGGCAGAGAGAGAGAGAGAGAGAGAGAGAGAGAGAGAGAGAGAGAGAGAGAGAGAGAGAGAGAGAGAGAGAGAGAGAGAGAGAGAGAGAGAGAGAGAGAGAGAGAGAGAGAGAGAGGGCAGGAATAGAGAGAGGGGGGCAGAGAGAGAGGACAGATAGAGATAGAGAGGGGGCAGAGTTAGAGGGGAGTGGGAGAGAGGGAGAGAGGGAGATAGAGGACATACAACTGTATATAGAGAGAGAGGACAGAGGGAGGCACAAGAAGAGCAGGCTGTAGACATGATGGGAGAGGGAGGGTGTGTCTGTTCTGGCAGACCTGAGCGGGACATTTCTAAATATCTTCAAGTACAGGGAGTATCTTGCCAACCCTCCAGGTTTGGCCCGGAGTCTCCGGTAATCAGCCTGTCTCCGGAGAGAATCCAAACCTGGAGAGTTTTACTTGTGACGGTTTAAGTGACCAGTCACAGCTGCAGAAGTAGAATTTGATGTGGTGAATTATCAAGTGCGAAGTTATGGTTTGTAAATGGACTTGTCCCAGTGGTTAATGACTTGAGTATAGTGCACACCTGTTCGACGGTGATTCCGAAGTTAATGGGACATGCGCGCAGACAGAGGAGCGGAGCTAAATTCGGAAAAGCGTCAAATGTTTCATAGTAGCTCTACATTACCAGAACAGAATGGTGCCATTTGCAAGTCTGTTTATGTAAAGAGGGTGTGAGAAAGACACCGACCCACGCGTTAGTTTCAAGTTTCTTTATTAGTTGTCATACAAAAGTACAGAATACTTTTATATAAAATGCTTCTTTCTGTTTTGCTCCAGAGATTGTGCTAGATAAAAATAGATAAGTATAAAATAAGTATAATAAGTATAAAATAGAAGTCAAGTACGTAGACAAAAGTGTTCAATATATACATATATACAATATACAATGCAGAGTAGTTACTCAGAACATGTAGGCCTACACCTTATTATGGCAACATACGGTCTGCAAACAGAGGATACAGAGGATACAGAAGAGAACGCATGCAAACAGCTGATTCTCCCCACTGGCAGTGCTTTTAAAGCCTTGTTTTTTCAACCATCTGTCATTTCCATGGGTGACTGGCTTGTCTTAGTTCACAGTTTTGAGTGTTAACAGACCCATCAGAGACCTGAATGTATGTACTGCATGAGAGCACTGGAAAAGGGAGTTTTTCCATAATATGGAACTGTTAACAAAGAGAGGGCACGCCCAAACAATTTTTTTTATCAAATATTTCTTTTATTTTCTTTCTTTTCTTCCACATGAAACAAGACAACACAACACAGCAACAATAACAATAAACAGGACTTCACAGGGACATAGTACTAACCCTAACAACGATAATGACAATGGAAAAAACTTAAATTAATAAAACAGAATACAAAAATAAAATTGTGTTATCACAGACACCACAAAATACATTTCTTCCCCCATCTATGACCACTCTTAACAGACCCAACATCCTGGAACCTCCCTCCTCTATGACCGCTCTCATTAGACCCATCCTGGAACCTCCCTCCTATATGACCACTCTCATTAGACCCAGCATCCTGGAACCTCCCTCCTCTATGACCGCTCTCATTAGACCCAGCATCCTGGAACCTCCCTCCTATATGACCACTCTCATTAGACCCAGCATCCTGGAACCTCCCTCCTCTATGACCGCTCTCATTAGACCCATCCTGGAACCTCCCTCCTATATGACCGCTCTCATTAGACCCAGCATCCTGGAACCTCCCTCCTCTATGACCACTCTTAACAGACCCAGCATCCTGGAACCTCCCTCCTCTATGACCGCTCTCATTAGACCCAGCATCCTGGAACCTCCCTCCTCTATGACCACTCTTAACGATAGGTTATGTATATAACCTAGTTATATGAGTACTGGCTGAGCGTCCCGCTCTTAAAGCCTATCGAGATACCCCTTATCTCATGTACCTATTGTACTCCATCACGGAAAAAACACGTACACCCACACCTGACCGGGTCCCGCCTCTATGGAGGCGCAGCCTATAAGACCGTAACCATGGTCACCAATACACCCTTCCTCGCCAAAATCCCGTTCCAGTAAAATATCCCTCAAAAGGGAACTCAGGGCCGCTTAAGAGCGGGACGCTCAGCCAGTACTCATATAACTAGGTTATATACATAACCTATCATTATATATTCGTACTTGGCTTATCGCGTCCCGCTCTTAAAGCCTATCGAGATATGGCTTAGAGCGGACGCGAGGCCCGACAGATGTACCCCCTGAGGACCCGTAAGCCCACATCAAGGGGTTTGGGGAGCCCTGTCACCCCATCCTTCCTAATGAAGGGGGGGCGCAGTCAACTCCACCTGAGTGCGAGCAAGAGGGAACTAGAACCCCTTGAACACACAGCACAGGCGGAACCAAGTGTGACCTAACACACTGTGGCCCATACCCACACACTCCTGCTACCCTACCAAAGGACGGGAAGCAGGAAAGGCCACAGACCCCAGAACCGCCTGGGAGACAGAACCCCCGGTCATGTCCATGAGGTAAAACCTTACAAAGGGGCCCGGGGAGGACCATGAAGCTGCAGCACAGATGTCCTCCACCGAGGCCCCACCCAGGAGAGCGGCAGAGGCAGCCACCCCACGAGTGGAGTGCGCCCTGATGCCCCCAGGGGGATCCTGCCCAGCCAATGTGTAGCAGAGGGCAATTCCCTCGCACAACCAATGGGACAGGCGCTGTTTCGACAGTGCCTTACCGGCACGAGAACCACCGTAACAGACAAAAAGCTGATCAGTAACCCTGAGGTCCTGAGTACGGCTGAGGTAAATTCCCAAAGCACGGACCGGACATGACAGGTGAAGGCCCGCATCTAACTCACTAGCGTGAGGAGGAGGACGAAACGCCTGAACCACAATATCCCGGGAGCGGAAGGAACTCCGGATATTCTTAGGCATGAAAGCAGAATTAGGTTGCAGAGTGGCACCGCAATCGGCCCGAAAAGACAGGCACTCTGGACGTACCGAGAGAGCACAGAGCTCACCCACGCGTTTAGCGGAAGTGACAGCCAGCAGGAACGCGGTCTTGAAAGACAGCCGTTCCAACGGCACCTGCTCGAGCGGCTCAAACGGGGCCAAGGACAACCGACCGAGGACCAATTGAAGATCCCAAGTCGGAGCCAAGGAGCGTTGCACCGGCTTAACGCGTCGAGCGCCAAGCAGGAAACGCTTCACAAGAGGGTGGCTGAACAAGACAGTCCCCTCAATTCCCTCATGATAGGAGGATATAGCCGCTGCATATTTTTGTATTTGTATTTATTGGTTTAAAATACAGAGACAGTGCATATTAAGGAACATTTGACTGTAAATATATATACCCTCACCGTCGAAGCCGACAGTCTACCAAGAAGAGACTGGAGAGGAGATAACTCAGGACAGCATCCAGGGGGCAGGAGACTGGGTCCCAGCCCCCCGCCTTACACCACTCTTGGAACGCACGCCATCTGCCCGCGTAAAGCGCGACAGTGGAGGGAGCATGTGCATTCCGGATGGTATCAACCACCGAAGGGTCCATCCTCTCCAGACTCACCCTCCCACCAGCCACACCAACAGTCGTTGGCCCAACATCGGGTACTGGAACAGTGACCCGTCGTGCTGTGAGAGGGCCGTCGCCGACCAAGGAATGACCCAAGGAGGAGCGACCAGAAGCTGGATCAAGACCGGGAACCACACTGCCGTGCCCCGGTCCGGCGGGACCAGGATCACTGTCCTGCGCTCCCTCCGTATACGCTCCAACAGCTGACTCAACAGCTGTACAGGAGGAAAGGCGTACAGAAGACCGGGCGGCCATGGAAAGGTCGAGAAGGCATCCACCCCCAAGGGGGGATGATCTGCTCGACTGAGCGAGAACCACAAGGGGCACTTGTGAGAGCGTCGGCACGCAAACAGATCTACCGAGGCCTCCCCGAACCGATCCCAGATCTGTCTGACTATGTCGGGGCGGAGTTCCCACTTGTCGTAATGAGGACCGCCCGAGACATCATATCCGCGCCCATATTCTCTGTACCAGGAATGTGGAGCGCCCTCAGACTGCGCAGCCTGCGGGATGCCCATAGCCAAAGTTCGACCGCCGCCCGGAGCAGGCGGATGGAACGAGTCCCACCCTGCCTGTTGATATACGCCGCTGCCGTCATACTGTCTGTCCTGACCAAAACTTGTTCGCCTACCACCAGGTGGTCGAACCGTTTGAGGACCAGGAGGACCGCCTTCAATTCCAACACATTGATATGCGGGGTAGATGGGCCAGCATGAACCTCCGTCCAGCTGCCCCCCACTGCGTGGGTCCGACACGTCCCTCCCCAACCCGTGAGAGAGGCGTCGGTGAAGACCGTGACGTGTGAGCGCCTGCTGCCCATGGGGACCCCAATGGTGAGGATACCCAGCCTCCTCCAGTGGGCGAGATCTCCCCATATCGACAAAGGAACCGTCAACCGTTTCCATTTGTCCCTCACCGGATCTATTCTCATAGAGAGAAACCACCTCTGTATCCTCCTCATGAAGAGGAGGCCAAGAGGAACCACCGTGTGAGCAGATGCCATCATGCCGAGCAGACGCATCACTTGCAGCACCGTGACCGTCCCTCCCAGACGGAAACCCCTGAGCGCGTGACGGATAGACACCTGGCGCTGCTCCGAGAGGGTTGCAATCATGGACCTTGACCTCAACGTCAAGCCCAAGTACTCCACCTGTTGACTGGGAAGAGGGGTACTCTTCTTCCAATTCACAGCAAAACCCAGGCTGGTGAGGAATTCCACCACCAGCCTGGTATGAGACCTGGCAACCTCCTCCGAACGACTGAGGAGTAGAACGTCGTCGAGATAGAATAGAACTCGTATCCCCCGACGACGTAAAGGCTCCAGCGCAGTCGCCACGCACTTGGTGAATGTGCGGGGAGCCAGAGAATAACCGAACGGCATCCTCTGGTACTCGTACGCTACGCCCTGAAACAGGAACCGTAGGAACTTCCTGTGAGGAGGGAAAATCGGGACGTGAAAATACGCATCCTTCAGGTCTATGGAGGTGAACCAGTCTCCCCTTCTGACAGCAAGCAGAAGGAGTTTGACGGTCAACATTCTGAACGGTCTCGCTACAATCAACCGATTGAACGCGGACAGATCCAGTATAGGTCTGACCCCCCCTGTTTTCTTGGGTACCAGAAAATAAAGGGAGTAGACGCCTGACATCGCGTCCTCTCTCGGAACCACAATGGCGGCCTGCTTCGCCAACAGAGATTGGATCTCGTCGGCCAGGGCTGTCACTGCGTCTGACCCTGACAATAGGGTCGGCACCAAACCTGAGAACGGAGGGTGGGGTTGTGCGAACTGCAACACAAGCCCCTGCCTCAACGTTCTGTCCATCCACCCCACAAGACGGCATTCTTGTCGCCATATGTGAAAATAATCCCACAGCGCACCCGCCGTCAACTGACGCTGGGCCGCAAGGAACAGTAGATAGTTGGCCCGGTCCCTCCCGCTGTGCGACGCACCCAAGGGGGGACCCCGACAGAAAGGGCCGGTTTGATACGGGAGAAGCTGTCATCAAACTGGTTGACACACACCCCCCCCTGAACACCCCTCTAGCGCATGCTGAGGAGTTGTTCCGCAGCTAGACACGCAAGGCATGAGGACCCCATGGGCTCCTACACGCCGAAGCCCTGCAGTGATATTGCTACCACCCAAATCACGCTCGCCTCTTCTTTGCAGACCACTGCCGCTGTGACGGGAGTGGGAGGCATCAGCGCGATACCCCGCCTGGCGAAGGCGAGGCCGGGGTAACCCTTGCTGTGCATTCAACAGAAGAGGCCTCGAGTCCCCCTGCTGACCACTGTAGCTAGTGGCAGCTGTAACACCAGGCTCATCCAACACACAACGTGTGGTGCAGGAACCACGCAACAGAACATTCTCACGGACAGACCCAGGCTCAGCCATCAACTGGGTGTCAGCCCCTGTCCCCATGAGAAGTGAAGAATGGGGCCGCATGCGCTTCAAGGAAGGTTCGCGGCCCGCAGCCAAAGGAGAACGATCAGAGCCCCGCTTCCGTGGGTAACAGAGAGAGGATTGAACGGGGAGCGGGCTGCTCGCGGCAAAGTGACGATGGCTTGTTTTACCAAACTCGAATTCACCCAAAATGGCCGATCCCTCGGCCGCCAAGGCTGTCGGCCTTGTGGGACCCTGTTGACTCTCCACCCAGGGCACCACTGGCGGGGGAAACATGGCCGCCTGTCGAGGATCTCGCCACAGTCGTTGACGAGACCGTGCTCCCACCTCTGGCTGCACAGCGTGAGGCGGTGTAGGACCCAGATCAACAACCGCCTGCGCCTCCACAGAATGCCCAAAAAGACTATCTGTGGAAAAAGGAGTCGTGAGGAGAGAAAACCTATCCTCTTCCCCAAGAGGAGATTGCTCCAACCAAACATGCCTAACAACCAACGTTGATAGCATCCTAATAGACTAGGCAGAATTTCAGAAAATGTGCTTGTATAAAGTGCTGAAGGCATTTCGTGTTTATTTTTGGTACACAACATTTCTAGGGGTATTAAGGGGTGCTGAATCTAAATCTGCTGTATACCAAGTTCAAAAATGTCAAATAAGGCCTCAAAATTGAGAAATCCAACATGGCCGCCAGCACCAGGCCCTCTCTCCACAAAAACAGGTTCTAAACCCACAGTTTTTATTCTACTGACATGAAACTTTGCACAGAACATCTGCACCTATGGAGGAAGAAAGTAGGAATATAGCTGGGGTGCAACCATGAGTAACAGGGTGTTTTTGACTGTCTAACTGTAATCTTTGTATAGGCGAGGATAAAAAAAATTACATTTCTTCAGTGTTTGCAGGAATACTACAGCAATTTGGTAATAACTGTACAGTGTTGGACACCAACATTCGAATCCCCCAAGTCTTAGCTTTCTTCAGGTACCAAGTTTATGCAAGTAGCTCTTATAAATCTGGATATATAAGCATTTTAATGTAAGCATGCTGTTTTAGGTGAATTTTCTAAAAATAAATGGTGGGGCTTAATGAGTTAAGTGTGACTACACAAGGTACAAACCTGAATTAAATGTGCTTTTGTAAGTTTTCTTACATACATCAACAAGGACGTAGTCACACCGGAGATTCAAGAATCCATACTTGGCGCAGAACACCTTGGACAGGCACAACTGAACATGTTTGTGGACAAACGTTTGTGTGAACCTCCAGATAGTGACCAGCACCTGAACCTGAAATCACCCATTCGAAAGAACAAAGCCAAGACATTTGCCTCTTTGTATGAAGTTGTGCAACTTTCCAAGAACAAGCAAAACACCATCAAAGTGGACAGGCAGATTCTACAAAGGCTCATCACAGCTTACAGAGCAGGTCGTAAGGTAGACCTTGACAATATCCTCCAGCATGAGCTCATGCCCATCCCGCCATCTCTGGCCACAACTAACGGGAGTCTACATTCCACCAACAAGTCTGTGTTAGCAAATATACTGACGAAACAAGTTAAAACCCCTGCAGATCTTACCCTTCAGGGACCCAGCTGTCTGGTCATTGATGGCCAAGCTCTGGTAATGGCACTCGGAAAGCCACCTGACACTACAACATTTGGTGACTATGCCAACAAGTTCATTGACACCGTGTTGAAGATGGGAGCAAAATACCAGAGGGTAGATGTCGTCTTTGACAGATACCATGACCAATCCATAAAAACAGGCGCAAGGGTGAAACGCAAACAGCGCCACAGACCAGTACGTTGTGAAATCGTGTTAAACTTCAATATGAACAGGCTGACTCTAGAGCTATGTGGCAGGGCCTCAGAATGATGACAGATTACAAAGGCACCTCCCTCAAACTGAACAGTGACATCCAACTGGCAAATGATCTCAATACCTTCTATGCGAGGTTTGAGGCTGGGAATAACAGCACCAGCCTACAAACCACTGCAATTGAGGGGGGGGGGGCACTGCTGATGGAGACTCAGTGTTCAGAATAACAGAACATGAGGTGAGGAGGACGTTTAAGAAAGTGAATATCAGGAAGGCAGCAGGACCGGATGGTATCCCCGGCCGCGTCTAAAAGTCTGTGCCGACCAACTGGCCCCGGTATTCACTGACATATTTAACCTGTCCTTAGAACAGGCTGTCTTCCCCACCTGTCTGAAGAAGTCCAACATTATCCCTGTACCCAAAAAATCCAAGCCTGCTTGCCTCAACGACTACCGCCCTGTAGCTCTCACCTCTATAGCCATGAAGTGCTTTGAGAAGCTAGTAAAGGGCTACATCTGTTCCTCCCTCCCCATCAACCTGGACCCCCTGCAATTTGCATACCGCCCCAACAGGTCCACGGAGGACGCCATAGCCCATGTGCTGCACACAGCAGCATCACACCTGGACAAGAGGCAGGGGAACTATGTGAGAATGCTATTAATCGACTACAGCTCAGTATTCAATACCATAGTCCCCTCCAAACTCATAGCCAAGCTCAGGGACCTGGGCTTGAACTATGAACTCTGCCAGTGGGTCTTGGACTTCCTGACAGGCAAACCCCAGGTGGTGAGAGCAGGCAACTGCACCTCCTCATCCATCACTCTCAACATAGGGGCCCCCCAGGGCTGTGTCCTGAGTCCCCTCCTCCACTCCCTGTACACACATGACTGTGTGGCACAGCGGAACAACAACACAATCATCAAATTGGCTGACGACACAGTAGTGGTGGGCCTGATCTCTGCAAACGACGAGAGGGCCTACCTGGAAGAGGTTAAGGTTCTAGCGGGATGGTGTCAAGAGAACAGCCTCTCCCTGAACGCCAGCAAAACAAAGGAGATGATTGTGGACTTCAGGAGGTCGGGGTCAGGGACTACAGCCCCCTCAGCATCGACGGGGCACCGGTTGAGAGAGTGAACAGTTTTAAGTACCTCAGAGTCCACATATCCGAGGACTTGACATGGACAACACACATTGACAGTGTTATCAAGAAGGCACGACAACGCCTCTACTTCCTTAGCGCTTAAAGGACGACTCCACTTTTTTTGGAAATTAGCTTATTTAACATCTTCCCTGGAGTTAGACAAGAAGATACATACCTTTTTTGTCTCTGTGCGTGCATTTTAGCTTTGGGAATAGATGCTCCGTTAGCATAGCTTAGCTTCATCACTGGAAGTGGGGGAGGACAGTAGCCTTACAGTGCCTTACAGTGTATTGCAAGGTCTGACATTGACCAAACTTGATATGCATGACCTTGGTGGGCTCTAGGTCAACTCCTGAAAAGGGGGTCAATGTCAGACTTTGCAATCAAAGTTAGGGGGCTAATAACCCTTGCCATAATTTCAGTGCGCCCCCTAACTTTTGATTGCAAGGTCTGACATTGACCCCCTTTTCAGGAGTTGACCTAGAGCCCACCAAGGTCATGCATATCAAGTTTGGTCAATGTCAGACCTTGCAATACACTGTAAGGCACTGTAAGGCTACTGTCCTCCCCCACTTCCGGTGATGAAGCTAAGCTATGCTAACGGAGCGTCTATTCCCAAAGCTAAAATGCACGCACAGAGACAAAAAAGGTATGCATCTTCTTGTCTAACTCCAGGGAAGATGTTAAATAAGCTAATTTCCAAAAAAAGTGGAGTCGTCCTTTAAGGAAGTTCAACGTGAGTCAGAAGATCCTCAAGAACTTCTACTCATGCACAATAGAGAGCATCCTGACTGGCAATATCACCTCCTGGTTTGGGAATAGCACTGCACAAGACCGCAGCAGACTACAGAGAGTGGCCCGTTCGCCTTTTCCTTAATGATAAGCAAGCAGTGCAAGAATGCGGAAGCATTCTACCGTAGTGGCGTGCGGTAATGCGCCTTTCATTTTCCGCCGCCCAGCGCCCGTGCGTGCACCGGCGGCGGCGTGCTCGCTCAGGTGCGTGCGTGCGCCGGCGTGCTCGCACGAGGTGCCCGCGCATGCGCATGAGATCCGAGCGGAGCTCAATATATATAAGTCACCGCCCCTTATTCAGTATCTAGAAATAGCTCAATTGGCAAGACTACATGGCTGTGGATCCTATGGCTCGTTTGCTGGCGAGTTCGAATCCCATCGAATATTTTTTTTTTTAACGTGATTTTTTTTTTTAACGTGTATTCTTTCGCCGGTTAAGGTTAGGCATGGTTAAGGTTAAGGTTAAGGTTAGGCATTGTTTCGGAGTTGGTTAAGGTTAGAACGGTTAAGTTTAGGCGCTGTTAAGGAGCTGGTTAAGGTTAGAGTTTGTCAAAGAGAATGGCAATATAATTTCTATGGTTAAGGTTAGGCATGGTTAAGGTTAATGTTAGGCATTGTTTCGGAGTTGGTTAAGGTTAGAACGGTTAAGTTTAGGCGCTATTAAGGAGCTGGTTAAGGTTAGAGTTTGTCAAAGAGAATGGCAATAGACAGCCTATTTCCGCGCGACAGCTCCCAAAGCGGGCCTGAAAAGAAAGGCGCTTTACCGTAGTGGCGTGCGGTGACGAATGCTTCCGCATTTTTGCACTGCTTGCTTATCATTAAGGTAGACGCGGCCCGTTCAGCCGAACGCACAATTGAAGGTGGGCTTCCCACTCTCCAAGACATTTACAACAAGCAGTGCATGGGCAAGGCTAAGAGAATAATCAAAGACTCCAGCCACTCAAACAACTGCCTCTTTGAACTGCTGCGGTCAGGCAAGCGATACCGGAGTCTCATGGCAAGCACAGAGAGACTCAGAAGGAGCTTTTATCCCCAGGCCATCAGGATGCTCAATGAATGAACAATGAACAATAAGCAAACCATCAACACACCCACAGCGCACATACACTCACTTAAATAAACAACACACTGTAGCACCCACTTTAAACACACTTGCACATACACTCACTTAAATAAACAACACACTGTAGCACCCACTTTAAACACACTTTATATTTATATTATTTGTAAGGAAATTGCACATCATTCTCATTCCTTATTGCACCTCACCACTACAAGGTGGCACCACAAGCTAAGCTATACCTCACCATTTTTGTACCAGCTGTACATATTGTATATATAGATACACTGAACAATTTTGTTGTTTACACTTGTTTACGTACTTGACTTCTTGACTTTCTATTTTATACTTATACTTATTTTATACTATCTTGTTAACTATTATCTAGCACACTCTCAGGAGCAACATTCTGTATTCTGTATGACAACTAATAAAGAAACTTGAACATTCACTTATATTGATATGGTAAAATAATCTTTTTATTTTATTATTATAATCTATTCTATTCTATTCAGCATTGGATGAATCATGCAACTGCAAGACACCTGCGACACCTGCCTGAATACGATTGATGACTGACAATAAATGACTGTACCTAAGCTACTGTACGCATATTAAGGGCGCTGGCGGCCATGTTGGATTTCTCAATTTTTAGGCCTTATTTGACATGTTTGAGCTTGGTATACAGCAGATTTGGATTCAGCACCCTTTAATACCCCTAGAAATGTTGTGTACCAAAAATAAACACGAAATGCCTTCAGGGTTATGATTTTCTGAAAATTGACCCTGTCTATAATCCTCCCCGCAGTTATAGCTTGCGACTGAGTCAAGATCTCTATAACACCACAAACATGAACCATGTTTACAATGTCGGCTGGACCCATAGTCCTACTACCCGACGCCAATGTGGATAGGAAACTAGCCAGCTGAGCCATAACACTGGCCGCCGCTAAATACCATCCTGCAGCAGTATAACACTCATCCGTCCATACTGCCACCCTCCGAGCCGATTCGCTGTCAAGCATCGGCCGGGTGGGACGTCGTTTATCCCCGCCGGGGCACAGGAACAAAGCTACCTGGCTACGTAGCCACGGTACACCCGGCCTGCACCCTGTTGTTAGCCCGTTTACCTGTAAAAAAGGTAAATAGGACTCAGCGAAACCCCCCACATTAACAACCGACTGACCTTCATCAATGAAGCTGGTAATCGGAGGGAAAAGCGGCATCCCGCGGCGGGGATTATTAGAACAACGACCCATTTCAGCGTCAACGTTAGCATTAGCAGTAGTAGCAGTAGTAGCATTAGCGTTAGCAGCGTGCTCCAGGATTGCCAGGAAAACGTCCACTGCAGTGGAACGATCACCAAGCGACCCCGGCCCTGGCGCCGAAACATACTCCACAGCATTACCAATACCGACATTGATGCCTAATGACACAGGCCTTACCTTTGAACAAGCCGACTTGATAGCCAAACCTTGTACGCTGCCCCTTGGTCTGCCGCCGTCAGACGAGGAAACATCAGCACAGGCCCAATGTGTCGCTGAAACATGCTTCGAAGATGCCAGGGGCAAGCAAACCTCCGGTAAGCTTTCAACATTACGCAATTTCTCCAATCTTTTCATACCGCTAGTTACATAAGGTGCACTGCATCCGATATGATGGAACGAAAATAGAGGAAGGGTGTATTGGTGACCATGGTTACGGTCTTATAGGCTGCGCCTCCATAGAGGCGGGACCCGGTCAGGTGTGGGTGTACGTGTTTTTTCCGTGATGGAGTACAATAGGTACATGAGATAAGGGGTATCTCGATAGGCTTTAAGAGCGGGACGCGATAAGCCAAGTACGAATATATAACAGACCCAGCATCCTGGAACCTCCCTCCTCTATGACCACTCTCTCAGCAAACCATCACCATCACCCCAGCTTCATCCACCAACCAGCCTCCCTATACTCTTAATTTAATCCCCCTCACTACTACTATTAAGGACCTTTTAAACTGACGTGTAAAATGGACTTCTGCTTCATATCTTACATATCTTGCAATTATATTTGGTTGTTTGTTTGGCATGTATTTTTATTATTTCCCTTACCTCTGTGATGTATGTATTATCTGTGTCAAATAGGGAGGTGTAGTGGTTACGTCATTACTGTTTCCCGTGCAGTCCACCCCTCTTGAAATCACAATGTATTTCCAATGGACACAAATAAAGCAAATAAAGCATTAACATTGGCATGGTGTACCTTTCTGTGTGTATTCATCCACAATCTATAGCTCAACATTATGTTTTCGTTCCCTGAGGAACTACACTTCACTCTGGCGTTGCTCACTGACGTCACCACAGCGTAGACTCCTGGCTGTATTAGGCGACAGCACTGAACGACTGGTAAGTGTAGTTATTTTTTAATGACTAATTAAACAACCTTTTTTTTATCCACTTTTTCTCCTCCTTTTTTCTGTGATTTTTCTCCCATCCCAATTTTCCTCTCGTGCCAATTCTCCCTCCCCTGTCTTGATCGTTGCTCGCATGTGCCCCCCACTGGTCGGTCGTATGGAGGGTAGATAGATACTATCGCATGTCCCCTCCGATACGTGCAGAGTCAGCCCGCCACTTCTTTTCACCTGCCAGCGCGGACTCTCATTGGCGAGGTGTAACGTGTGGGAGGCTCAGACTACCCTCGCCATCTCCTGTCCTTGCTGGCAGGCGCCCTGACCGACCTGTAGGAGTCACTGTTTACACCAATCAGATTACCACCCACCGGCTTCCCTCCCGCTGACTCTGCCAATCGAGCCAGTATGACGGCCGGCCAAGTCGGAGGCAATGCTGACAGCCGGATTCGATACCAGTGTCTCTCGCGTTGGTGACGAGTGCAATGTCCGCTGCACCACCCAGCCGCCTTAAACAACCTTATTTATAACTAACTTTATTTCAACCAAAAATGCTTAAACAATAATGTTAGTGATAGAAGGGAACTCATTTTGTGGAAAAATTGAAAGCTTGCCAATGCTCGCTCACGAGGCAGAATTATTATTACAATAGCCGATAATATATTTTCCCAATGATAAATCCCTATACGGGTGGACCGTGCAGGAAACTAAAGTGATGTCAGACGACACCTTCCCTATAGTCTTATCTGGATGGTACTTATTGGTTATTTATTTATATTTTTTCTATTTTATAAAAATTCTTTGTCCCCTTTCCCCGTTACCCTTCGAGAGGCCCTTTTGTCTCTCGCCAGGCCGTCATTGTAAATAAAGATTGGTTAAATAAATACATGAATCTTATAGGCTACTTTGGTCCTTTGTCCTGCTGACTGGTCACCTGACACTGGATTTTATCTATAGTAAATAGTATCCAATCCCTTCAAAGTGTTACGACTCAGGTAGGTGTGTTGAACCCAAATGCAGTACAGAAGAAAGGTGTGGAGACGGTAGTTGCTCTTCTCACCAAAAACAGTGTTTCCTTTTATTTTTGAAACATCAAGAGCGATACTGGTATTATACAAAAGAAAAGCAAACTAAATAATAATTAAACAATAATCAAAAACACGGCAGCCACATCCTCCAGGCCTGGAACGACACGACTCTCCGTAGACAGCTACTCACGGTAACGTTAGATGAAGAACTGACAAATGAGAGAATAAACACAAGGCCATTATAAAGAGAGTCAAACACACAGCAGGCGTCAATCAGCAATCAGGACAACCTGGAAGAATAGAGAGGGTGAAATACTCCAGGGTGGCGCTAGGAGCTTTTACTCCTAGGAGAGAGTAAAAGACCCAAACGTTACACAAATAAATGTATAAAAGCAAGTTGCGACAAACTACTTGTCACTTTAAATATTTTGACACGCAGACACGAGATCACCAAGACATGAGAGAAAAGAGCTTCACAATTTATTAAAAGAGGGCAAACAAGGCAATTGGCAAACAAACGTCATTTTCAGTTTCACTACAAAACATGAGAAAGAGTCATTCATCCCTTTCTGGATAAAAAACATCGTTCAAACGACAAGGCCTATTATGTTACTCTCTCTGTATCAACCGAGAGAGAATGTCACAATACATTAGTCTACACAGGAAAGAAACTATATGGCAATGTATCAAACACAGGCTGATCTGGTATGATCCAATCTGCACTCAGGGTTTTATGAATCTGGGATTAGGCATAATTAAAACTCAGTATAGAATATTCCTGAGTAGTGACAGGTAGGGCAAGGGAGAGAAAGAGAGAGGGAGAGAGAAAAAGTGAGGGGGGGTGAGAAGGAGAGAGAGTCTTGTTGTGTCCTTGTTCTCTGTTTTTCTACCGTCTTACTACAGGTCAAGTGCTACTGATGTGAGGTTTAGAGTAAAAAAAGAAGAAGAAATTACAACATAACGAAATCTGAATCTAGTTGAACAGCTGTAGTGTATACTGTAGTGTGTAGTGTACATAATAACCATGGTTTTAACACTTTCACTGCCACACTACCAAACGGGTTAACCCTTTCACTGCGACAATACAGAAGGTTAACCCTTTCACTGCCACACGACAAAGAGTTAACCCTTTCACTACCACACGACAGAAGGTTAACCCTTTACAATCACACTACAGACGGTTAACCGTCTGTAGTGTAACCGTCTGTAGTGTGATAGTAAAGGGTTAACCTTCTGTAGTGTGGTAGTAAAGGGTTAACCTTCTGTAGTGTGGTAGTGAAATGGTTAAGTCAGGGATCCTAATGAGAGCCCCCACCCCTTTGTTGTGGGACCCAGGTTGAATAAAACATATTACAAATATATGACTACTATTGTCATGTGGGGGGGACCGACCAGAAGAAGGCCTGTGACCCGTTTTCGGGACCCCGACCCATATACTTCAAGAAACAACCCTAGACTATTAAAGTGATGAAGGGTGGTGTCTAGGGGATGTGATGTTGAATATATTGAAAATGTCACTGATAAGGCAAACGACATGCGAGGTACTACAGTTCAGAAGCTCCGCTGCACCTTGACATGCGAGGTATACAGTTCAGAAGAGTCCGCTGCACCTTGACATACTGCAAGGAAATGCATTTGGAAATACATTCTCAAAATCTCACTCTTCCATTATGCGATGCCGTACCAACAAAACAATATCGAACATGAATTAACGCTTTCTTTTTGTTAAATATTGAATGAGAAACTGTTAAATAAGCTGGTGAAATTACAAACTGGGCTGGCAGACATGATGGGACATGGAAAGCTTTCACACGCACACGCCATACACATCCTGTTAATGATATGGATACTCACAGTATTCAGGTTTTTTAATTGGCTGCATGTAAAGACCTTTAAAATAAGTTTAACCTTCTTAAATTATGATGAGGCCAAATAAAATGTTTGGGATCTATCATTATTAGTCATGATTCTGTCTTAACATTGTTCTTTTCAGCTATATTATTCTTCTTTAGAGATCCATATTAACCGTTGATCCCAAATAAGACCTTAACTGTCATATAATTGAAGGTGTTATCAGTGGTATTCCATTCTTACGCGTCCCAGAACGAGACCGATTCTGTGGGGCTTCGACTATAATCAGCGCAGGCACATAATACGAGATGGTACTGTGGTGTTCTCACGCTACTGTAGAAACGTTAAGTTATTTCCTCTCCACAAACAAGTGGCACTTTTCTACGAACTACTTGCAGAACAAAATGCAACGAGTAAAAATGACGAGAACAGTGTTAGAAATTGACTTGAAGCGAAGAGAACTGTCATCGATTATCCATCTTCTGAGTTAAAAAATAAAATAAAAATGAAAAAGTTTGCCGAACATGTGATAGATACTGTCTGCCCACGGCGTAGGGTTTGCACATTAACATTAATTCAACATTAATTCAGTTATGATAGGAAAGTAAGGGATGACAGAAACAAAACACATTCAGGTGACATCTCACAGGACACCATAGTGCATTCATAGATAGGGGGAACAACATCTCATTAATTTATACAAACAAAAGAGCACAAAACAGAGCAATTGAAAATACAATCCTCTTCATTCTTCACTTCTTAAAAGTACAGTAACTTGAAAAAAAAACATGGTTATACATTTCAATAAAATACATATCTTATAAATGTTTGTGCTAATAGGAAAATATTAATAGAAACGGCATAAAAACAGCGTCATGCATTTCTTCATTTGAAGTGTGGCCAAGAGAAGAAAGAAAACGGCATTTGTGTGGCTTGATTTGGTGGCAAAAAGTCACATCTGGTCGCAAAATAATTTAGATTGAACAGTATCTTGGAAATGTGGACTGCGATGAAACATTTGGATGATGAGGATACAAATAAAAACTAACACTGTTGATTCACAGAAAAAATACCACCAAGGGCAGTGACACCTTTTGAGTCTTTCATTCAACAAAAACAAATATGCACAGAAAGGCATCTGTGTGTCAACATGTACATGCAGGGCTTGACATTAACACCCGCCAAATGGGGGTAGAATTCGGCAGTGGTGTGTAACTCTGTCACTCTTAACAGCCACTTTGGCGCGTAGACCGTGCAGCATCACCGTTTTAGAGTCGTAGTGAAGAGTCTCTTTCTGTCTTTCTGTCTCTCTCTCTCTCTCTCTCGCTCTCTCTCTCTCTCTCTCTCGGAACGCAGTGTGCGCTTACTTGCGTTGCGCGTAATGAGAGTCTCTTTCTTTCTTTCTTTTTCTCTCTCTCTCTCTCTCTCTCTCTCTCTCTCTCTCGGAACGCAGTGCTCGCGCGTAATGAGTCTCTCTCTCTCTCTGTCTCAAGTAGCCAAACTTTACACTATAAAAACAAACTGGATATTTGGATAGTGTGTGTGTGTGTGTGTGTGATTTTTGGCTGGTGAAAATGCTGAGTGGCTAGTGACTTTGGAAAACAACTAGCCACAGTGGCTGGTGAGCCAAAAAGTTAATGTCAAGCACTGACTGACCGGTTCATTGACAGACTGTGCATGTGTGTGCATGTGTGTGTGTGTGTGTGTGTGTGTGTGTGTGTGTGTGTGTGTGTGTGTGTGTGTGTGTGTGTGTGTGTGTGTGTGTGTGTGTGTATGTGTGTGTGTGTTTGATGCTGCATATTTGCAGTATAGTGTAAATACGAACAAACATGGCCTCATCAGACTATCCATGATGAGGTTGGTTGGTACACTCAAGATGGCTACCTGTCCCACCCTTTCAATTCCTGAATCCCATGAATGGATATTGCCAATTGATTAATCAACTGTATCTTTACACTGTCTTGTTGAGTTGTGTTGGCCTGTGTTTCCCCAAAAGCATATTAGTGCTACGTTCATCTTAGTTCTATTGTCAGTCAATGGCCCGAGGTGACTAATAGTGAGTTAATACGATAAAAGTGATTAGCAAATCATGGACAGAGGCGTTTATATAATGGATGGACATTGGTTTGTAAACATTCTCGTCACTCGTCGTTACACATATTACCGGTCCATTTGGATAAGCAGTTTTCTTCCCCCAGAGTCATTATCAGTTGGCAGAGTTGGTGTCGCCTGTTGCCGGGCAGGCTTGGAGTAGACGAAAATGAGGCGACGGATACGACTGACAGCAGCAGTCCATCTCTTGTTTCACAAGTAACGCTAGAGACACACCGGCAATGACGAAAAGCAAGACCAATTTTTTTTTTAAAGGGTGGGGGGTTGCAATTCACTGCTTATGGGGAAGAGTGAGTAGTAGCCACAGCGAGAGTAAAATCCCTGTAAAAAAAGTCACAAGTTGCTGCTGAAAAAGCTTAACTGGTCTTCAACTCTTCCACACCAGCGTGAGAGCAGACGTCACGGGATGTGTGTAGGAGTGATTTATTTCCTTTGCATTTGAACTCCACAGCAGGAACCCCCCCCCCCACTAATAACGCTAAAACGTGCCGTTGACAATGTGTCCCTAAGCGCGCGAGGTACTTCCAGGAGAGCGGGCTTCGTGGGGCCTCAGGAGAGTGGGCCTCGTGGGGCCTCAGGAGAGCGGGCCTCATGGGGCCTCAGGAGAGCGGGTCTCAGGAGAGAGGGCTTCGTGGGGCCTCAGGAGAGCGGGCCTCGTGGGGCCTCAGGAGAGAGGGCCTCGTGGGGCCTCAGGAGAGAGGGCCTCGTGGGGCCTCAGGAGAGCGGGTCTCAGGAGAGAGGGCCTCGTGGGGCCTCAGGAGAGCGGGTCTCAGGAGAGAGGGCCTCGTGGGGCCTCAGGAGAGAGGGCCTCATGGGGCCTCAGGAGAGAGGGCTTCGTGGGGCCTCAGGAGAGAGGATAGAGGGCCTTGTGGGGCCTCAGGAGAGAGGGCCTCGTGGGGCCTCAGGAGAGAGGGCTTCGTGGGGCCTCAGGAGAGCGGGCCTCGTGGGGCCTCAGGAGAGAGGGTCTCAGGAGAGAGGGCCTTGTGGGGCCTCAGGAGAGAGGGTCTCAGGAGAGAGGGCCTCGTGGGGCCTCAGGAGAGCGGGCCTCATGGGGCCTCAGGAGAGAGGGTCTCAGGAGAGAGGGCCTCGTGGGGCCTCAGGAGAGAGGGCCTCGTGGGGCCTCAGGAGAGAGGGCCTCGTGGGGCCTCAGGAGAGCGGGCCTCGTGGGGCCTCAGGAGAGGGCCCTCGTGGGGTCTCTCAGCAGGCTCCCTTGGCTGGGCTTGGCATCTTGCACATCATCAGGATCTGTTTCAAAGCTTTCTGGACGTCCTCGTCCATTTGACCCTGGGGAGAACAGGGTCAAAGCAAACAGGGTCATGACGGGTTTTTCCACGATCGCCAACTGGAGTTGTTAATTACATAGGATTGAGATCTACAGGGCCGGACCTAGCACATTTGGTGCCCTAGACAAACTTCACCCCCCCCAAATAAATGTTATGTTAGATAATTTTTTTAAATGTCAAAATATTGGTTGCAGATATAGAAGGGGGCGCAAAAATGTCTGCCCAGCAAAAAAAATAAACAATATTAACTCATTCACTGCCAACAACGAGTATACTCGTTATTGGCCATCAATCGTTGGACGCCAACAACGAGTATACTCGTTATTTGATCGTTATTTCTTTTATTCGCTATTTCCATTCATTATCCATCCAGGAAGGCTGGTGTTACCATAGGGAATGAGTCTGAGATCGCAAAAGTCCAATACCGCCGCCTGGTGGTATGCGGCCGGTGTTGCACTTCCTTTGAGACTCTGTGTATGGGGCTGTGCGTTGATGAAATGCCTCTGGGCGGACTTTTCTAGTAACCTGAACCAAGGGCTTCACCCGATCGCACCGTTTTCGGGACCCCCGATTCATTATGCTGTGGTGGGTTATGTCGTGGGCCAAATGGACATACGATCTACCAGATGGCAATCAAATAATTGGAATATTCTTTTTGGAATCCCACCGGCCACAGGTAAGAGCAATTTAACGTCAATTTCAGCTTGATTGTGCGTTGTTTTCATAGCCATCGCCCTGATCAGCGTATGTTGTTGTACTAACGAATGCCGTTATTGACAATCAATTAATCAAAAACGACCCCCCCCCCCCCCCCCTTTCATGCATTCATGATGGAACATTATATACCGATCATAAGCATTTGAATTTTTTATTGTAGCGTGTATAGGGACGAAATGCCAATGGATTAAGTATAATATACTCTGTGGGCTATTACTTGCCTCCCAGGAATCACCCTAAACCGCTCTAAAACCATACTTATATTCACCACGGTATAAAAGGGGAATGTATGGATGGAAAGATTTTTTTTTTTACATCTTGAACGATAGATACTCAATGTCAAATGGGCCATAGTATTGCATCCATAGCTATAATATAGAATATAGTTATAGCCCTGCAAACAAGGTGACCGACTCCATTGGTTTAATGCGTGGCAGCACATAGCCATATCCCGTTCCCAGCATGGCAGAGAAAGAGTTAATAATATATATATTTATTTATTTAAATTTTTTTGCTGGATGCAGTTTTTTTCTGCAACCAATATTTTGACATTTAGGCAACCGCCTATGTCGCCTATAGGAAGCTCCGCCCCTGGAGATCTATCACAAACAGACGCTAATGAGTGTCCAGACGTACCTGCACGGCGTAGAGGAGGTGCATCCTGTAAACGGACACAATCTCATGGTGTTGTTTCTTTGACTCCTAGACAGATGAAAACATTGGATGAAGGTTTCTGTAATCTTGCACTGAATATTATCAATGGTATAAAGGACAGTATTACCACCTAACTGCATTTACTATATGACTGACATCCCTTCAGATCCACATAGTGGTAACTGAGGCAAATAGGATACACTAGATTCCCTGCGTAATTTCTAAGCAAACAGCTCTAAGGCATTTTTTAACACCCACTTGTTCTGTGTGGGAGAGTTGATAACACGACTTAGAATAATTGTTGTGTATTTATTTATACTTGAGACCATACAGGCTTTACATAATCACCCATATTTAAACATAATACCTGTGTTAAAGCAAGACTTCTGTGGAGTTTATTTATTTATTCATGCAGAAAAATCAGACTGAGCACACTTGCTCTTTTCCGGTATCACCCTGCTTTACACAAAATTACAAACGTTTAAACCAGTGAACGCATGCACACATACTGGATGGTTGGGGTTATGGGTTATGGGTAAAGGGGAATACCACCCATTTTAATAATTCACATATGTTCTTCTTGGGAGGCACGGTGGTGTAGTGGTTAACACTGTCACCTCACAGCTAGAAGGTCCAGGGTTCAATTCCCCTCTTGAGGACCAGGTTTCCACATTGCCAGGTACCCAGGTGGGGTATATCCCGGGCCTTTCTGTGTGGAGTTTGCATGTTCTCCCTGTGCTCGCAAGGGTTTCCCCTCCTGATAAGATAAACCCAATGGAAAAACATGCACAACAGATCGCTAACGCTGTCGCATTCCCTGACGAAGACGGACAGGAGCACTTGGATTGGTCCCCGGGGCGTGGCCCCACGCAGCAGCCCCTATCTCCTCCCGGCTGCCCTTGGGGGGAAGGACGACGGGATGGGTTAAGCGCAGAGACTCAATTTCATCTGCGACCCAAAGAAATTGCATGTGTGTGCCGCCCATCGCATGTGTGTGTCACTGCATGCTGAATAAAGACTTCTTCTTCTTTATTCTTGTGCCCCAGGACAGTTCAGTTAGTATTTGTGAACCTGCACCACTCTCTCCTAATGCCAGAGAATCAGTGATGTAACTTGAATGTAAAGTCTTGGGCAGCTGTTCCTGTGTGTTCTTACACCCAAATGAGGTTTATATACTAGCATTGTAATAAAGTCTGAACCAGAATTAAAACCTCATTTGAATGTTAGAGCTCACACAAATATTTGATTACCTCATAAACTCAGTTCCAGTTCCATTCACTGTCTATAAGAAGTCTTTAATTGTCATGCAGATTAACACACACATGCGAGATGGGCGACCCACAGGAACGCACGCATGCACTAGAGTCGCCGATGAAATGTCTCTCTGCACTTTTCCCATCCCGTTGTCCTTCCCCCCCAAGGGCAGCCGGGACCAATCCAAGTGCTCCCGTCCGTCTTCGTCGGGGACACGACAGCGTTAGCGATCTGTTCTGCATGTTTTTCCATTGGGTTTATCTTACCCTTGTGAGCACGGGGAGAACATGCAAACTCCACACAGAAAGGCCCGGGAGATACCCCACCTGGGTACCTGATAACGCGGCAACCTGGTTCCCCAAGCGGGAATGGAACCCAGGACCTTCTAGCTGTGAGGCGAGGTGAGGTGTTAACCACTACACCACCGTGCCGTCTATCGAGTAGTCCCATATTTTACACCCCAGTTATGAGGGTTCAGAGAGGGTTCTCTCTCAGATTCTTAGCGTTAGGAGAAAGCAGTGCATGTTCACAAATACTGAACTGTCCTGGGGCACAGGAAGAACAAACAGTGTGTGAATTCTTTAAGTGTTCTGTTCAAGGACACCACAATGAATGCTGTTGAAGAAGATTTTCCAGGGATTCAAACCCACAAATTTCCTGTCACAAAAGAAGCAGCTTCTCTAACAATTAGGGCTACCGCCACGTCAGGTCTGAGGTGAGGAGAGTGGTCTTACTGCTAGTTGGTACTGTAGCTGTTTGATTTGCTGCTGCATCGTTTCGAGCTGTTGGTTCTGCTGTTGTTGCCTTTTGGGGAGGGAGCTCGAAGTGCAGGACAGCTGCGATAGGCTGTTTAAGGCATCCTTTAACTTTCCAACCTCCCGTGATAGGTCGTCAATCTGCAAGGGATGAAAATAAAAGTGAAACATTCAAATAGAAACTTCATATCTATATCACCTTTCAGTATACAGATGCAGGGCACCGTGCTAAACAGGATAATTACACGAAGGAAACGATGACACACAGAAGCATGAGGGCAGATTCCCAGAACAGTAGTCAAAGTGCCATGCCTGTGAACCGCCACTAGGGGACAGTGTGGCTAACTGTGAGTGACATTGTGGCTAGACAAGGTGCATTGCATCTAAACAAGCACCAAATTTGTGATACGCTGTAACCAATTTGGCTGCCCCATTTCTACTATGTGCTTCAACCTGTATCCAGTACTGTATCCATTATCGTTATGCAAGTACCTTGTGGCAAAGACCAGTGTTGTAGACTGCATGTGTACAACGTCTTGTGTCAGTCTGATGTGAAGTGTACATTGTTGTATTGTATTATGAATTGATTAGGAGTATGTATTTTTGTATTGTATTATGAATTTGATAAGGAGTATTAATTGTTGTTTTCATTGTCTGTATGCCATGTGAATGTTGTGAGTGTATAAAGTCTGTAACTGTATTTTACGTGTTATGGACCCCAGGAAGAATAGCCACAGCACTGCTGTGGCTAATGGGGATCCAAATAAACTTAAACATTTGTTGTGAGGCATTAGCACACCAATATCTCACATTGTGGCAAATCGCATGCCTCTATCATGTACTATTATCATGGCATTGGCAAACTATCTTTTTGGGACCGACAAACTTATACTTGGTCGCAGCTAAAAGTACGAAGGGGAAGATACTTCCTCCTCTCTTTAGGAGAGATAACTAAACATCCACCAAGATGCACCACCCACCCTCTTATTCTTCTCCCTCTCCGAGCTGACGTGGTTCTCCACCAGCTGTTTGAGTTGGCACACGCCGTCCTGGGCCTCCGCCAGCCTGGAGGTCAGCGTCTGGTTCTCCTTCTCCCGGGACATCACCAGCTCCTGGAGCGCCTCCCGCTCCGCACGGCTCTCCCGCGCCTGAGGGACCGGGGGAGGGACAGAGAGACGGGAGAGGGAGGGATAGAGGGGTGGAGGACAGAAAGACGGATAGAGGTGAGCGTCAACAGTTCTCTCACCCCGTCCCTCCTCCTCCTCTCCTGTTTTCTTAATCCCCCTTCTTTTTTCATCACAACACGCGCACAGAGACTTGTTTTAACACCCCAATGTGACAGCTGTGGCCTCTCCTCCATTTTAACCTCCTCGGCGTTCACACAATGCCTTTTTCTGACACGCCCTATGGATCAGCGCACTCTGGTGCTTTTGGACGAGCGGCTCGGCCCGCGATGAATGCTTGGCTCAAAGGGGAAAGCACAATCAACGATGGATGAACTTCAACGTTGGACTCAAGCCTACTGTCTCTCCTGCTCTCTCCACGTTCCCCACTTGGAGGAACCACTTGCCTTTGCGACGCGCCTTGCTTCTTTTGCGTGCTAAGCTAGATGCACCGTGTGAACGCAGCCTTAGGTCGCCCACCTTGCCTCATACTCCCTCTCTCCTCCTCACCTCATCACCTTTCCTCCTCACTCTCTCTCTCCTCCTCACCTCATCGCCCGATCTCTCCCAGTCTTTCTGCCAGAAGTGCTGCATCAAGTGAATTCCCTTTTTGCCATCTCCTTTCCACAATACTCTATCACCTTCCCTCTCCTGTCCTCCCTCCTCTCCTATTCTCTCTCTCTCCTGTCCTCTCCTTCCTCCTCTCCTATTCTCTCTCTCCTGTCCACTCCCTCTTTTCCACATCCTCTTCTCCACAACCTTTTTTCTCACCTCATCTCTGCTCTCCTTTCCTCCTCTCTTAATTCCCTCCCTCTCTCTCTCTCTCTCTCTCTCTCTCTCTCTCTCTCTCTCTCTCTCTCTCTCTCTCTCTCTCTCTCTCTCTCTCTCTCTCTCTCTCTCTCTCTCTCTCTCTCTCTCTCTCTCTCTCTCTCACCTCCTGCCATGCGGCAGCAGCTTCCAGAGCCAGCTCGTCCTGCTTCCTGAGGGCCCCCTGAAGGAGCTGCGTCAGGTGGTTCACCTCTCCCTCCAGGCCCTCTCGCATGGACTCGTGCTCCAGACGGGACACAGAATCATCTGGGGTGACGTCCTTCTCCACTGTGAGTCTTTGGGGTTGAATATGGAGAAAAAAGCATTGTATCATATTATCTGTCTCCTATAAAGCTCAAACTATGAGCTACTTTAACACTGGAGGGTGGTATGCAGGTAAACTGCTGTCTTTAGGGGAAAATACAGCACTGATACTGGAATCTGTGAATATATATAATAGTGAAAATATAATTATTAGACAACTACCCCCAGGACAGTCCTCAGCCCCTTTTCAGGCGTCTCAACTTGTTACAATTTAGAAATGCTGAATTGAGATAAATACTGTACTCCCCCTGCTGTATACTTTCAGTAGACCAACATTTCTTGAACTGTAAGCTGGGACCCAAAATGGACAGCTTTCCTTTGGGTCCCCATGACAGTCCTAATATGATCCTTTGACATTTTTGGAATGACCAAGCCTGTATCTGTCCCCTCCGTGTGTTTCTCACCCTTCAAGCACCCAGCATCCCTTCCACATCTCCACTGGAATGTCCCCACCCACCTGTTCTGCAGAGCGTCCACCTGCATGGTCCTCTGGGACAGCTGCTGCTTCAGGGCCTCCGATTGGCTCTCCAGCTCCGTGATGGCGCTGCCCAGCGACGAGACCACCTGCGTGTGGTCGGCCAGGGCGATGGACCCCTGGGCCTGCGCCTCCGCCTCCTCCCTCAGCAGAGCCGTCTCTTGCCGGGAGGCGGTGTGCTTCTTCTCGCTCTCGGCCAGCGACGCCTGCAGCTCCTCCACTCGGCTCCTCGCCGCCTGCAGCTCCTCCACTCGGCTCCTCGCCGCCTGCTGCTGCTGCTGCTCGGCGGACGGAGAGGAGGCGGCGGAGCAGCAGGAGGCCGCCTCGCTCCCGCTGTAGGCCTCCACCAGCTGCTTCTGCGTGGCTCCGAGCCGGCTCTTGGTGTCGCTGTAGGAGTGGGAGAGCTCCAGCAGACGCCGCTGCAGCCCGGCGATCACCTCGTTCAGCTCCGCCTTCATCTCCTGGAAGTCTCTGGCCGCCGCCTCCACCGGCACCGTTCCCCTCAGAGCCTCCTGGAGACCACATGGGTGAGGACGTCGATGAATGGGTTAACAAATTAATGAATGAGCAAGGTTTTGTTTTTGTTATTATTTCAACCATTAAAATACTTGATGTTGTACAGTAGAATGAATACATGCGTGTAAGAATGATTCAATAATATATATTAATTAGTGCCGTCAATAGATAAAAAAAAATGTAAACTAATTAATCTCACAATTTTCTGTAATTAATCTAGATTAATCTAGATTAAAAATAGCATTTTTCTACTTAAGACCGAAGCTTGTAACAGATATTTACTTGAGTAAAATCATGGAATTAATGTAAAATCAACACAAAGAAAGTATATTTCGATTCAAAGACTATTTTAATAGCTTTCTTTGAATACAGTTCCTCTCCTGTGAAATACAAATGTTCAACAAAACCATCAACATTGACTCAGCTAGACCTCTTTCTTATATCCGCGGCGCTAAGATTGAAGATTTTTCACTCCATAGATTAATCTTGATTAATTTATTTTAATGCTTTAAATAATTTAAATTAATCTCCAAAGTTAAAGCTTTAATTTTGACAGCCCTAATATTAATGTATGTAGGTACATAATACATACCATACATAAATAAATAAAGTAATGAATGACTATAACATTTTCTCTCTTATGGTATTTTCTATACCATTTTAGAGATGTCCTGATATATGTCAGGAAGTAAGGACAGAGAAGGGAGGCCTGTATTTAATAGATGTATGTCAGGAAGTAAGGACAGAGAAGGGAGGCCTGTATTTAATAGATGTATGTCAGGAAGTAAGGAAGGAGAAGGGAAGCCTGTATTTAATAGATGTATGTCAGGAAGTAAGGAAGGAGAAGGGAAGCCTGTATTTAATAGATGTATGTCAGGAAGTAAGGACAGAGAAGGGAGGCCTGTATTTATTAGATGTATGTCAGGAAGTAAGGAAGGAGAAGGGAGGCCTGTATTTAAGCCTGTATTTACCTGGAGCATCTTGATCTCCTCCTGTGCCTCCTTGTAAATCGCCTCATGCCTCCTCTCCAGCTCTTTTCCTTTACCACTCCCTCTCTCCTCCTCCGCCCTCCTCAGCACCTCCTCCAGCTGTCTGGTTCGCTGAGCTGCCTTCTCCTGTTCAGATCCCGATTGGACGAGCTGGACCTTCAGCTGTTTCACTTCCTGTTCCAGAGAGGACCTCCGCCTCTGGTCCTCCTGCTTTGCGGCCGCGTCGCCTCCTCCTCCTCTCTCAAACTGTGACCTCAGCCCCTGTACCTCCTCCGCGGCTTGGTGGTACCTCTCCTGAGTCTCGGTCAGCTTGGCCTGGAGCTCTGCTAGACTCTCCAGCAACTCCTCCTCCCTCCCCCTCTCCTCCTCCTCTCTCTCCCTCCCTCTCACCTCCTCCTCTCTCTCTCTCGCTCTCTCAGAGGGCATGCCGGGTTTCAGCCTGGCCTGCAGGGAGCGGTTCTCCTTTCGGCTCTCCAGCAGTTTAGACTGAACACCCTCCAGGGCCAGTCTCAGTAGCCCGATCTCGTCTTCGCTCGCTCCTTCGCTCTCACCCTCCTCGACGCTCCCCTCCTGTCCGAGGGAGAAGCTCCCCGGGACCTCGGCCCCCTCCCCCTCCCGCGGCCCCATAGGAGAAGCCTCAAAATCGTCCTGGGTGGAGTGGAAGGAGGAGTTGGAGGCCATACTGTCGGGACGGCTGGTCTCCCTCAGGTCCTCGCCTCCTTGGGGGGATGGGCGCTTCTACAGTTGGAGAAGGGAAGGAAAAGAGAGGGAGAGAGGGGGGGGGGGGGGCATGATAAGGAGAGAGAATGGAAAACAATCAACAACAATCAATATTGCATACAGTGATTCGTTTGCGGTCGTAGCAAAAGGTCACAAGCCAGTGCCTTGGTGTGTACTAGTAGAACAGGTTGCTATAATATTATTGCTGTAGCTTGGGCTTTTTGTAAGTTTGTCTATGCTATCTTTTCAATACACTTACCCTGTATGTTTGTATGTTACTTTGTACTAGGGATGGACCTCTACAGATACTGCACATGGATATTGGGCCAATACCAGGCTAAAGGGATCAGAGCATTTCCCAGATACTAACATCGGATACCAAGAGTCATGTGGGAAATAAAGGGAGAAGTGACACAAGCTCCAACCAACCCACATCAAAAGGAAACGTAGGCCTGTCCGGTGCTCAAGAGTAGGACGGTCTTGAATCAGGGAGAGACCTCAGGGATTTTGGTCCAAAGTAGATCAGTGGAGCACATGGATTTAAGGCAATAAACATTATTTTAACCTCTTGAGCGCTAGCCCTATTTTCTGAAAATCCGCCTAAATATACATACCTACGTAAATGGAAGATTGCTCCACTTCTACAAGGTCCATTTGCATGTTCTTGGTATCTAGGGACATCTATGGATTTCAGGGAATGTATTCCCAGTAGGGGTGTAAAGGTACATGTATCCATACCGAACCGAACCGTTTCAGTGTGTACCGTACCGTACCAAACGGCTGTGTAGTGTACCGAACGAATACAACTTTAAGTTAATCACTAACGACCGCCCACCGGGGCTGTTTTTTTTCACAATCTAATATAATTATTATTGAATTTTTTTACAAGTCGATTATTCATTTCAATATAGAATATTCGTTGACAGCCCTACAAGTACAATTAGTTACTGCACACTACATCTCCCCTGAGTGGAACATGGAAAGCCAAACTTTCCCCCACTGTACAGAAAACCCGTACCGAACCTTGACTTCAAAACCGAGGTACGTACCGTACCGTGGTTTTTGTGTACCGTTACACCCCTAATTCCCAGTGTCATAAATATTGTGTCTGTTACTAGGCTTGAGTAAATTGTAATGAACCAAAGGAGAATATATATATATATATAATAAAAAAAATAGTTAATCTTTGACCTTCTTGAGATCACATGTACAAAAAATCTAAGAAAATGAATAAAGGGAAGATGATTAAGCTAACGTTTCGAGGCAGGGTGTGTCTCGATCAGAGTCATAGTTGTTTGACTGTGATGAAGATGCACCCTGTGTTGAAACGTTAGCTTAAAATAACGTTTATTGCCTTAAATCCGTGTGCTCCAGTGTTCTACCTTGGACAAAATCGCTGAAGTTTCCCTGAGGCATGTACAATATAACATGTCAGAAATCAAGGCAAAGTGGCTTGATTTCCTACATTCTTAGCAGATGCTAAGACGCTAGACGCATGTTAGAACTCTGAGAGAAATAGATTACAGTATATCATTCTCAATCATTGCTTTGTCCAATGACCCCAAACTGATCGTCTCTAAACTGATCTGTGAAAGCGTTGGCTCAGACTCAGTATCAGCAGACAGACGCTGAACGATTAGGATTCAGAATCGGTATCGCCAATGAAAAGGGTGAGTCCCTGTTAATGTACTAGTTAGTGCCCTTACCTTGAGTATGGCAGCTAGTTGATGGTTCTCCAGAGAGAGTGCAGTAATCTTGGTTTGTAGAGCTGACACCAGAGCTGAGGCTGCTATACCGCAGTGCTCAGCCTACATACAGACACACAGACACATCTTTGAATGATTTAGGCCAGTGGTTCTCAACGTGGGGTCCGGGGACCCCCCAAGGGGTCCTTGAGGAGGTTCCAGGGGGTCCCCAGAACAGGGAACAATTTTATTTGACTATTTAATTCACTAGAAGTTATACCCAATGAGAGAGTACACTGTATATAAGAGTGACTATTTTGACTCACTTTCACAATTGATATCTCTTCAGCTACAGCTGTGGAATTCTGGACATGATTGTATCAAACAACTAAATTCTTCTCAGACGGGGAAGTAAAGAGATTCCCTGAGAATAAAGTCTTATAAAACGGGGGATTTCGGTCTAATGTGTATCAACTGAGGGGTTCATCAACATGAAAAAAGGTTGACGACCACTGATCTAGGCTATTTATGTCCACATACAAACAGATAAGGGGATAAACATCACAAGACATATGCTTCAATTCCCAATTGGAAGAGAGAGAGGAGGGGAGGAGAGAGATAAAAGAGAGAGAGAGAGAGAGAGAGAGAGAGAGAGAGAGAGAGAGAGAGAGAGAGAGAGAGAGAGAGAGAGAGAGAGAGAGAGAGAGAGAGAGAGAGAGAGAGAGAGAGAGGCAGACAAGCAATGATCAGGACCACTAGGTGGAAAAACAGAGCAAGTTGTGACACGTCGTGGGCTTACGTTAGCCCTCCTTCAAGAATGCCTAAGGTGAGTAGGTTCAGGCCTATACAGCCGTCTGGTGTCGTCAGAGCTTTAGTAAAACAAAAGCAAAACTGATCTCAGTGCTGGTGGTGCATTTAAACATAGCTTCTGGTGAACATTCATTGATATTTGTAGTCAAGTTGTAGTCAGGTTGTAGTCAAGTTTTAGTCAGGTTGCAAGCGAGTGTGCTGTGCTCTTCTGTTATTCTACAAATAAAATGTGTCTTTGTCTCAGTCACAACCCCATAGTCTTCTAACTGTACAATCTTGTTCTATTGTATTTCATTCTAAATAATGTAACCTTACCTAAACATGTCAAACCAAACTAGAATACTGTCCCCCAATCTGAATGAGACGTCCAAATGAGAGTAATAATCAGCAGCATGTAGGTCAGTTGTTCATTCACCTGAGGGTCCTGGTCGGGACCCGCCACCGTCTGCTCCACGATCTGCTTCAGGTCCTCCACCGTCTCCAGCAACATGCTCTTCTCCTCCTGCAGCTTCTCCACCTCCTCCCTCAGCACTGCTCCTCTCACCTCCTCCTCCTGGGAGAGAGGGGGGAGTGGGAGAGGAAGGGGAGGAGAGAGAGGGAGAGAGAGAGAGAGGGGGGAGTGGGAGAGGAAGGGGAGGAGAGAGAGGGAGAGAGAGAGAGGGGGGAGTGGGAGAGGAAGGGGAGGAGAGAGAGAGAGAGAGAGAGAGGGGGGGGAGTGGGAGAGGAAGGGGAGGAGAGAGGAAAACGGGGGATGGGGTGGGGGGAGGGAAGAGCGACAGAGGGAGAGGGAGAAATGGGAGATGGGATATGGGTTAAAAGGAAGGAGAGATAGTTGAGGAAGACAACATATAAAAAGCATATACTGTAGAAATGAAAAACAAACTGAAAGAAAGAAGCTGCGTTGATGATTAGCCAGTCTCACAACAAACCAGTCTCACTATTCTGCATCGAACATTGTACATATGTCTATACTGAACACTGTGACCTCATTTTTTTTACTTCTAATTTACATGCTATACTATGTTATTTTATTTCATACTTATCTTGTCTTGCACAGTCTCTGGAGCGTAACAGTAAGAAGCATTTTGTATAAAAGTATTCTGTACTTCTGTATGACAACTATTAAAGAAACTTGAAACTTGAACTTGAACTCACAACAAACCAGTCTCACTACAAACCAGTCTCACTACAAACCAGTCTCACAACAAACCAGTCTCACTACAAACCAGTCTCACAACAAACCAGTCTCACAACAAACCAGCCTCACAACAAACCAGTCTCACTACAAACCAGTCTCACTACAAACCAGTCTCACAACAAACCAGTCTCACTACAAACCAGTCTCACAACAAACCAGTCTCACTACAAACCAGTCTCACAACAAACCAGTCTCACTACAAACCAGTCTCACAACAAACCAGTCTCACAACAAACCAGCCTCACAACAAACCAGTCTCACAACAAACCAGTCTCACAACAAACCAGCCTCACAACAAACCAGTCTCACTACAAACCAGTCTCATTACAAACAAGTCTCACAACAAACCAGTCTCACTACAAACCAGTCTCACAACAAACCAGTCTCACTACAAACCAGTCTCACTACAAACCAGTCTCACAACAAACCAGTCTCACTACAAACCAGTCTCACAACAAACCAGTCTCACTACAAACCAGTCTCACAACAAACCAGTCTCACTACAAACCAGTCTCACAACAAACCAGTCTCACTACAAACACAAAGGCCACAACCACTGCAATTCACGACAGACGTGGTGGAAACGTTGACACTTTTGGAGCATAATAAATAAATTAATGAATGAATGAATCATTGCATTTATATAGCATTTTTCTAGACACACAACGCTTTTGAGGCTCGTAGGGGGAAGTGTGTGCCGTGTATCCGGTTAATAGGAGTCTGTCTTCTGCTTACCTTGTAGTTGAATCTCCTGGGGGTGTCACTGTTGCTGGACACAGGGGTCTCATTGGGAGTGACGTACGGAGGAGAGACCAAGCCAGAGCTCTAGAAGAGGAGAATGAGGAAAATATTTTAATAGTCTGAAATTTTTTATGTTTGTTACTTTTCTTCACTATATGCTGGGATATTGTATTCAGTTTGCATTAAAATGGCTTGTCAACATCACCAACATCTCTCTCAGTTTTTATTATTTTAATAAAAAAAATTAATTCTACACTGTTTTCCAGTTCTACAGCTTTTTTTTGCTTTTTTTTATAATGTTGGGTGAAAGAATCTGCAGTATAATAAATAATAACAACAATAAAATAATACCATAGTAGAATAATACAAACTCTAAATTACTCTTTAGACTTTATTGTTTTTTTTTTATTTGCTACTGAGAATATGAGAATATGAAGGTATACCGCCTTGGATCCTTGCAATATATAGATTTTTACTGTTGTCCACGATATTTACAAAAACATATATAATATAAACATATATAAATATAACTTAACTTTATATTTTTAAGTTCATCCCAAAAAAACAATTCTTTGCAAAAGCGTTAAAAAAAAGTTAAAGAAAGATATTTTGAATGAAATAGCACCATGGCAATATTATATTACAGCATAAAGACTAAAGGTCTTTGTCATTTGTACTGGAAAATTAAATACTGTCAAATGCCATTTGACCATCAAACCATTAGACCGTCAAAACCATTTGACCATCAAAAACATGAAAAATATCATGATATGATGCTTGGCCCATATCGCCCAGCCCTACACTCTGAGATGAGAAACGATAAACATTGATCAAACATAAACAATATGCATGGATTTACATCTGGTTAATGTAGACAGTGAGATGAGCCTGGTGGAATATATGAGTGACAGATACAGTACAGAGAGGTCTTCCCATACAAACAGACTGACTGAAAGACAGGAAAACACACATAAATATACAAATAAATATGGGATTGAGTAATGCATGCATGTGCACACACATTTTAGATTAGATTAGATTAGATTCACTTTATTGTCATTACACAGTACAAGACAGTGCAACGAGATTGTGTACGTCTAACCAGGATGTGACAATCAACAATATAAATGCAATATAAAACACATATAAATAAAACTGTACAGTAAAGTGCAATGGTTAGCACAATGTGAAATGGTGAGAATACAACATATAATTAAAAATAATCATTAAAATAAAGTCTACATAAGCTATGGCTATATACGCACATACACACACACACACTTGATGTTCATAGTGTTATATTAAGTTGCATAATATTCACTTTAAAGGCACAATGGTAAGCATTTGACTAAATAAACTATGTATAGACTCATACAAACATAATTCTCTCATTCATCACTTGTGACCGACTCGAAGTCTTTATCCCTCTGCCTGGATTCTCTTATTTTACTGTGCTCGGGACGTTTCTGGGTGTCAGCCTTTGGGCAGCGAATGTGTGTTATGTGCGTGTTATGTGCATGTTATTAGCATGTTATGTGCGTGTTATTTGCATGTTATGTGCATGTTGCATGTATCCCCTCCCTACTTGCCATTTCCCCACGTGGAATGCACCTGATTGGACAAACGCACTGCTAGTGGGCAGTCCATGGTTCTCTGCTCAGTTTGTACGCTTGTCAACTTTCTCTTGCTCTACCTAAAGTTGAACCTAAAATATGTTTCTGACAACATTTAAGTTTAGTTTAAGTTTGGTTTAGTGCAAGCCAGGGTCATATTTGGCAGCCTATTTGATGATGATGGTTAGTCAAACAAAACAGTACCATGGACATACGGTAAAGCGAGGAAGGCAGAGACAAGCATAAAGACAGACAGACAGGCAGACAGGCAGACAGGCAGACAGGCAGACAGACAGACAGACAGACAGGCAGACAGGCAGACAGACAGACAGACAGACAGACAGACAGACAGACAGACAGACAGACAGACAGACAGACAGACAGACAGACAGACAGACAGACAGACAGACAGACAGACAGACAGACAGACAGACAGACAGACAGACAGACAGACAGACAGACAGACAGACAGACAGACAGACAGACAGACAGACAGACAGACAGACAGACAGACAGACAGACAGACAGACAGACAGACAGACAGACAGACAGACAGACAGACAGACAGACAGACAGACAGACAGACAGACAGACAGACAGACAGACAGACAGACAGACAGACAGACAGACAGACAGACAGACAGACAGACAGACAGACAGACAGACAGACAGACAGACAGACAGACAGACAGACAGACAGACAGACAGACAGACAGACAGACAGACAGACAGACAGACAGACAGACAGACAGACAGACAGACAGACAGACAGACAGACAGACAGACAGACAGACAGACAGACAGACAGACAGACAGACAGACAGACAGACAGACAGACAGACAGACAGACAGACAGACAGACAGACAGACAGACAGACAGACAGACAGACAGACAGACAGACAGACAGACAGACAGACAGACAGACAGACAGACAGACAGACAGACAGACAGACAGACAGACAGACAGACAGACAGACAGACAGACAGACAGACAGACAGACAGACAGACAGACAGACAGACAGACAGACAGACAGACCATTTACCTGCAGTGGGCTAATAGGAGGTGGAGGTGCTTTTCGTTTTTTGGGAGTTATGATCCGTTCATCACTTAGCTTAGCTACTTGATCATGCTGAGGAGCCAGTGAGGAATACAGAGAGAAAGAGAGAGAGAGGGGGGGGTACAGAAGAATCCAAAAGAGAAAAGCAAAGAAAGACCGGTGGGTTTTAGTTTGGGTTAGTGAAAGAGAAGATAAGTCATTCATTTTCAGAGCTGAGATCAGTGTTTTCCTACAGAGGCAACTGATCATAGATGGGTATAATGTTACTGAGCAGAAATGAGATCAGTGTTTTCCTATAGAAGCAACTGATCATAGATGGGTATAATGTTACTGTGCAGAGCTGAGATCAGTGTTTTCCTATAGAAGCAACTGATCATAGATGGATATAATGTTACTGAGCAGAGCTGAGATCAGTGTTTTCCTATGAAAGCAACTGATCATAGATGGGTATAATGTTAATGTGCAGATCTGAGATCAGTGTTTTCCTATGAAAGCAACTGATCATAGATGGGTATAATGTTACTGAGCAGAGCTGAGATCAGTGTTTTTCTATAGAAGCAACTGATCATACATTAGATGGGTATAATGTTACTGGGCAGAGCTGAAATCAGTGTTTTCCTATGAAAGCAACTGATCATAGATGGGCATAATGTTACTGTGCAGAGTAACTATCTATGTATCTCCTAGATGAGTGGTTTTCAAACTTGACTCGCAGGATAAATATGCATTTATTTTGTTAGTGAAAATAATATAGCATAATTTGTACGGTACATTCTGTTCACAAAATGCCTTTGACTTGGATAAGAATATTAGGCTACTTCATCCGTTAACCATCTGTAGTGTGGTAGTGAAAGGGTTAACCTTCTGTAGTGTGGTTGTGAAAGGGTTAACCCTTTGTCATGTGGCAATGAAAGGGTTAACCTTCTGTATTGTCACAGTGAAAGGTCAACCTTCTGTGAAAGGGTTCAGATGACACCTATAGGAAAAGAGGTTGGTATGTTCCTCTCTAATATGCCTCTCCTTTTCAACCCAGGTAGTGGTCCTGGCTTAGGATTCTACATGAAAGGTCCCTTCGTTTGTCTCACCTGGGGTGATCTGGGAGACATGGCACCTGGCAACAGAGAGAGAGGGAAACAGACACAATGTTAGCCACTTCTGATGAAACAAGGGAATATTCCACCCTTTCTGTTGTATTATTTTGATTATTCTTCTACAACAGCTCTTATTGGTTGAAAACAAGGTGAATGAAATTAGATAAAATTAAATTACGTCATTCATATAAACAAACATTTAAAATGTTTAATAAATTGCATCAGTAGGCCTGAATAGGTTTTTGGAAAAATAGGAATTGGATTCCCTGTAAATGCTTAAATCAAATTTGAAAAACAAAATCAGTCATTTTTGCCTGTAAACTATTTAAAGTAGAATACCTACAGATGGCAGTGTTTGAAAGGTGGTTGTGTACAATACAAAGATCAACTGTATTACCGTTCTCTACCACAGGGAGGCGCATAATCCTTTTAACTGGATTATTAAGGATCGACTAGACATCCTCAGGCCCTGAAGTCAACCTCACATCTCCCCTTTGTGTTTGTGTGTGTGCACGTGTGTGTGTGTGTGTGTGTGTGTGTGTGTGTGTGTGCACGTGTGGGTGTGTGTGTTTGTGTGTGTGACTGTGTGTGTGTGTGTGTGTGTGTGTGTGTGTGTGTGTGTGTGTGTGTGTGTGTGTGTGTGTGTGTGTGTGTGTGTGGAGGGGTGTGGACGCTGTGTGTGTGTGTGTGTGTGTGTGTGTGTGTGTGTGTGTGTGTGTGTGTGTGTGTGTGTGTGTGGAGGGGGGTGGACTCTGTGTGTGTGTGTGTGTGTGTGTGTGTGTGTGTGTGTGTGTGTGTGTGTGTGTGTGTGTGTGTGTGTGTGTGTGTGTGTGTGTGTGTGTGTGTGTGTGTTTGATCAAAAGAGACCGAGACTGAATCAGAGATAGAGAAAGGTGAGATGTGCAGGACAAAGGAGCGAAAGAGAGAAAGGAAGAAATGAGAAGGAGGGGTTTGTGAGTGAAGGGACATCCATCCAATGAGAATTTGACTATTGATCATAACCTAGATGCTTAAAGGTCATTATCGGTAAGATATTCAATAGTTTGGGCTGAAAATCATGTACTCAAAACCATTTTGTGGAATCATTCCTGAACTAGGAAAAACTGCTTTTTTCTTTGATGCTTCCAATCCCTGGAATGCCCTCCAACTGACTCTGAAGCTGAAGGTTCTTCCTTATTTTGCTGCATTTAAAAGTATGATCTCTGACCACTGTGTGTCGACTGATCTTTATTATTTATTCGTATTTGTTGTGCCTATATGTATGAATTTGCTGATCAATTGTGTCTTCGTTTTGTAAGCTCATCGTCGCTGTAAATGAGGGTAACCTCAGTGTCTTACGAGTTGAAATAAAGGTGGACGTTTAGACTCAACCATTCAATCAGGTGCTTATTCGCCAAACTTTACTTGGTTTGAGTCTACATGGTTCTCAGTCCAATACAATTGAATACCTTACTGAAATGACCTTATAACGGTAGATAACTGGTGCAGTCACTATAAACGTGCCTCCACAGCTAAAAACACAGCATTAGTTATGTCTTGCTGCCTGTGTAGAGCAGTAGTGACCACCACATGACCTATTATTCATGTGTGTCTGTGTGTGTGTGTGTGTGTGTGTGTGTGTGTGTGTGTGTGTGTGTGTGTGTGTGTGTGTGTGTGTGTGTGTGTGTGTGTGTGTGTGTGTGTATCTGTGTGTGTGTGTGTGTGTGTATCTGTGTGTGTGTGTGTGTGTGTGTGTGTGTGTATGTGTATCTGTGTGTGTGCACGTGCCCCTGTCTCCAGTCTCTCACCTGTGTCTTGCAGCTTGAGCAAGGCAGCAGTTAGGGCAGCTTTGACCTCGGTGCTGCCAGACAGCTTGGCGTAGTGCAGGATATCATGACCCAGTGAGTCTACAGCCTTCGGGTCTGCTCCTCTACCGACCAGCACCTCCATGACTGACACGCTGCTGGACTCGCTGGCCAACATCAACCCAGTCCTGGGACAGAGACATGGGAAGCATGAGAGGGAGGCCCACGCATACAGGACACAGTATGGTCTGTCTTCACTGTAGGACACTGCTAGCTAGTCACTCTTGTAATTCCACTCCCCATGTGCAGGTGACACAGTATTTAGATGATAGCTAGATGGCTAGATGATAACAATTTAAATCTAATGATTGCCCAGTCTTTGAACAAAGTGTACGCAAATACAAATACACAGGGTAACACACAGGGTAACAATGACAAAGTGAGCTGATGTACATACACACACAAACACACACACACACACACACATACACACACATACACACACACACACACACACACACACACACACACACACACACACACACACACACACACACACACACACACGCACACACACACACACACACGAAGACATACACACACACAGGCACATGTGTACACACATTTGAAATGATACGTTTACTGTACATCATCTCACAGGATCTCTTATTGTCATCATCATCATTATATCATCATTATCACCACGCTACCCTCTGTCATTATGGCCCTCACACACATCATTACTTAAGTGTGTATATATATTGTGAGTGTCCGTGTGTCAATGTGTATATAGTTTGTGCTACGTGTGTTTGTGTGTCAGTGTATTGTGTGTGTTTTTGTGTGTGTGTGTGTCAATGTGTTTGTGTTGTGCTACTGTGTGCCAGAGTGAGTTGTGTGTGTCCTTGTGTGTATCAACATGTTTGTACTGTATGTGTGTTGTAGCTGAGTCCTTACCTTCCATTGTTATCACATGCATTGACATCAGCGCCCCAGTCTAGTAGAGTACTACATGCCTCAGTGTGAGCATGTCTGGCTGACAACAGCAGAGGACATAATCCCTCCTAGGGGACAGACAGAGACAGTAGAAACATTAGAGATCATTAACATGTCTGGCTGACAACCGCAGAGGACTGAACCCACACACACACATACACACACACCGCGCACGCGCGCACGCACACACACACACACACACACACACACACACACACACACACACACACACACACACACACACACACAGTGTGTTACATAAACAGAGGTATTCAGCCTTAATTGTCACTAGGTGTGCCGTTGTTTTGATGTTTTCCCCAGTAAGACACTGAAGAAACCCCTTTGGTGAATCTTTGGTCAAATGAAATCTATTGCACATGGATTAGGAATGGAGGACTGTCCTTGACTAAACTAAATTCTTGATAATTACAGGACTTTTACAGGACGATTAGTCAGTTTAGTCAACAAATTTGTGAAATTGTGTTTTACACATCCAATCACGCAGAAGGGCATCTTCAAATCTAGTGTATCATTCTTCAGGAATTTTTTTTTAAAGACTGATCAACAAACAACATTTTGGTCAGCAAGACACAGATGAGCCGGGATGAAAAGACATACACATACACACACACACACATCTCACGTCTCCTATGATCGTCCAGATAGTTGCAGAGTACGGTCTGTCTCTGTGTATGTGGTGAGAGATGTAACACACAGGTGTGACAGAACAGAGGTTAGCTAAAGGATGAATACCTCTGTTTATGTAAACACGGCAACACACTGAGTATGTCAACCTGCCAGGCCCCCGCTAGGTTATTGATGTGTGTAGAGTGAAATATGAGCATGTGAATAGCCAAAAATACAGCAAAGAGCAACTCTGGGTGTTAAAACCCATTTAGAAAGGTCAGGGGTCAAGTGCTGTAAGGTAAAGCCAAGAGGAGAAAATTGCTTTGGCAATCACAGCAAGTTTCTAAGTGAAGGGACATCCATCAGATAGGGTAGAGCCCCGCATTTCACTGTATACTTGTATGCCGTGACAAATAAAACTCTTGACTTGACTAGATGTTTTCATATTTGTGTTGACATTGCTGGACACTCTATACCAATACCATGCTATACCACCAGGTTGGCACATTTCATAGGGCTGAATGATTTGGAAAACAATATAGAATTATTTTGATTAATATTGCAATTACGGTATGATTCATTAGAGGAAAAGATACTTTCTGTGTTATTATTCTCATTTTACAACACATTAAGATAATGGTGCGATTTCTGTGATTTTCACTTGTACCAAACAAAGCTGTTTTCTTAAGTCTGTAGAATATGATTGTAGGCCAGGTCATCACTGCAGGGCTGCGATACTTCATTTAGAATGGTATTTTGACACACATTTAGCCTTTAAATGGAATATGCAGTATATAATGAAGCTACTGAGTAAATATGCTAATCTGATGTACTACAGTATGTATGATATTATTATGTACAGTGATACAATAATACATACCCTATGGTAGTAAGCCATACTGGTCAGTAGTATAACTAATACCGGTAGGTATGGATATATATAGATTTAGTATATACAATAATGCACAGAGTGGGTGTGTATACAGGTATGAAAACAGGAATATATGTAGATATAGATATTAGATAAGTATATATATAGTATATACAGTATTATTATACGTAGCTATCATACAGTGTTATATGGGTAGATGATAGGATGAGGTAGGTAGTTATGATTATTATAATAATAATAATAATAATAATAATAATAATAATAATAATAATAATAATAATAATAATAATAATAATAATAATAATAATAATAATAATAATAATAATAATAATAATAATAATAATAATACATTCAATTTGTAGTGCACTCTACATTTGCTACAGGGTAAAACATAGGCTTTAAAAACATAGGTAATTAAAAAACAAGGCATAAACACATAGAAGAAAAGGGATAAAACACACAAGGCATGTATTACAGTTACATGATAAGATAAGATAAGGGGAAATTCGGTATCATAGCAGCATGGGGGAGGGGGGAGGGGAGGTACAGGTAGTAAAATACATACAGGTACAGGTCACAGAATTATAGTACAGTGGAGAAGTAAAAAAAATAATAATAATATATAGAATAAAAAGGCAGTGTAAACAATATACAATATAATTAACTCTGGACATGTGCATAATTTGGGCAACAAAACTGCGAGATGAGGGTATGTATGCCATCTCAGTTATTTTGCCCTACAATAAATATAGTTACAATATATAATCTAATCATCTAAATCGAATCTAACATATAATAAAAAAAAATAAAAACGAAATGCTAAAATGCTAAATGCTAGATATAGCAATATATATTCTAATAATCCAATAGTCTAAATCTAATCTAATATATAATCTAAAAATGCTAAATGTTTTTTTTTATCTACTTTTTCTCCTTTTTTCTGTGATTTTTCTCCCCATTCCAATTTACCTCTCGTGCCAATTCTCCCTCCCCTGTCTTGAATGTTGCTCGCATATGCCCCCCACTGGTCGGTTGTAGGGAGGATAGAAGCCTTGCATCACGTGTCCCCTCCGATACACATGGAGGCAGCCTGTCACATCTTTTCACCTGCCAGCACGGACTCTCATTGGCGAGGTGTAACGTGTGGGAGGCGCAACGTCCAGATTACCACCCATCGACTTCCACCCGCTAACTCTGCCAATGAGTTAGTATGACGGCCGGCCCAAGCCGGAGGCAACGCCGACAGCCGGAGTCGAACCCGGTGTCTCTTGCGTTGGTGACGAGCGCAATGTTCGCTGCGCCACCCAGCCGCCCCTAAAAATGCTAAATGTTAAAATGCTAAATATATGCAATATATAGTCTAATAATCCAATAGTCTAAATCGAATCTAATATATAATCTAAAAATGCTAAACGCTAAAAGCTAAATATATTCCGGTTGTAGGCAGTGAAGGCAGTAGATAAACTGAGTACAGGCAACAGAGTTCGTACAGTATGGCCAGCAGAGCCAATGGAGTTCAGAGTTCATACAGTATGGGGGTGGGGCTGTCACTGTGGTGCAGAGTTCAGAGAGACGACATTGCAATATCAATAAAACGTCCATTAATTGTTCAGCTCTAGCATAATATCTGGTCAGAGGTATTTACTTCGTATCAGACGAATGGGTTTACACTTTATAGATATGGATGTTAGTGTGCTGTGTGTTCATAGTGAGATATGGATATGAATGCGTGTGGGAAAGAACTATTCTAATCTGAGGCTAAACAGTACACTGTTTACATATAAAGGCTAATATATCACTGTGTACATCAGAGACTGAAGTTAAGTTCATAGAGTCAAAGTCTTCCATTAGATGGAGGCGAAAGAGGAAGCGATAGCCATGTTCACAAAAATGGAAGAGGGGTTCTTTGGATTACAAAGCCCACAGTGAACGCAGTACATCTTTAAACAAACTTAAACGGTAAGAAAAAGAATGTACACATGTTTTAACCTTGACAAGTTTTAACCTTGACGTGTTTTAACATTGACATGTTTTAACCTTGACATGTTTTAATCTTGACGTGTTTTAATCTTGACATGTTTTAATCTTGACGTGTTTTAACCTTGACGTGTTTTAATCTTGACGTGTTTTAACCTTGACGTGTTTTAACCTTGACATGTTTTAATCTTGACATGTTTTAATCTTGACATGTTTTAATCTTGACATGTTTTAACATTTACATGTTTTAACCTTGACATGTTTTAATCTTGACATGTTTTAATCTTGACATGTTTTAATCTTGGCATGTTTTAATCTTGACATGTTTTAATCTTGACATGTTTTAATCTTGACGTGTTTTAACCTTGACGTGTTTTAATCTTGACATGTTTTAATCTTGACATGTTTTAATCTTGGCATGTTTTAATCTTGACATGTTTTAATCTTGACATGTTTTAATCTTGACGTGTTTTAACCTTGACGTATTTTAACCTTGACATGTTTTAATCTTGACATGTTTTAATCTTGACATGTTTTAATCTTGACGTGTTTTAATCTTGACATGTCGTAACCTTGACATGTTTTAATCTTGACATGTTTTAATCTTGACATGTTTTAATCTTGACGTGTTTTAATCTTGACATGTTTTAATCTTGATGTGTTTTAATCTTGACGTGTTTTAATCTTGACGTGTTTTAATCTTGACGTGTTTTAATCTTGACATGTTTTAATCTTGACATGTTTTAATCTTGACATGTTTTTTTTTAATGTTTATTTTTAGCGTTTTTCCAGATTTTTCATGGTCAGACATGACCAACAGAGGAGAGGGAGAACGGGAGAAGAAGTGGGGAGGACATGCGACAGATTATCCCCCGGGAGCGAGAGGCGAACCCGGGATGGCCGCGTAGGTGTGCGAGGCACTATGTATGCGGTGTGCCACGAGGGCGCCCCTATCTTGACATGTTTTAACCTTGACATGTTTTAATATTGACATGTTTTAACCTTGACGTGTTTTAACCTTGACATGTTTTAACCTTGACATGTTTTAATCTTGACATGTTTTAACCTTGACATGTTTTCGGGTAACCGGGCTCCTTTTTACCGCACATTTTTGGGACTTTTCACACACACAAGAATTGCCACTGGAGAATGTCCAGGAATGTGAAGCCACAGTGAAATGTGTCAGCAGGGTAGCTTTGTGTTTTATATTACATGGCTACTGCTGCCACACGCCACAGCCTACACAACTATGCTGTGGGTTACTGGTAATGACTTTAACAGCCCTGTCTCTCTGGTCCGTCTGATAGCTGGCTTTGTCCTGGGGTCTAGCAGAAAGAAATACTTGTGTTCTCTCCTCTGGCACACTTACTGTGTGTGCCTGTGTGTGTGCGTATGTCTATGTGTCTATGCGTGCACGTGGAGTGCGTGTGTATGTGTGCGTGTATACCGTGAGCCACTGTAAAAAATGCCTGCATGATAGAGAGCCTGTGAGAGATAATTTGAGAGTGCCTGTTCTCATACCGTCATAGTTCAGTGAAAACCAAGAGGAAGAGAAATATTTGAGTCAGGCATCATGTCTAAATAAAGCCAAGGGTGAGCCTCAGACAACATAGAATCTCCCAGCACTGAGAAAGCCATACAGCCACAGGGCTTAGCGTTAGAACGGGTGGTTCTGGAAGCCTTCGGGCCTACTGTATATAGGGATCAGCATAGCCTAAATACTGTAATTGTATATTACAAAAGCTGCAACGTCTGAGCTCTGAAACTCTCCCTGAAAAACACGAAGCTAGCGCTTAACATATTCGCCGTTTTCAATGCGTCCAGCTGTGTAGCCTACTATATCAACAGTAGAAATTGGTCTCTGCCAAGCCGCCTGTCCATCACCCGTACAGAAAGCTTTTCATAAGGAATCCTGCAGAATTCTTGAATGTATATGATGGTTCTAGGTTCATGGATCATGGGTTTAAATGGTAAACTTGCGTCAGGTCGTGTCATGTGTCGGGAGCACAGAGAAGACGGGTGGAAAACACAGTGCAGTCGCCGAGTCTGAGTACACTGACGTTTTGTGTGTTGTTGTTTTGGCTCTGCACATAGGATTTGAAATGGAACAATGATTATGAGATTAAAGGTCAGACTCTCAGCTTTAACCTGCGAGTGTTTACATCTCTGTAGGGATTACAACTGTGTAGGAATTGTAGACATTTTATACATAGTCTACTCATTTTAGTGGACCAAAGGTAATTGTACAAATTAAAACAAACTTAAATAAAGTGATACTATTTCATATTTGGTTGCAGATTCTGTGCAATAAATGTAAATGATTTTGTCTTCCCCGCTAACAAAGCAGAGACCAATGCCCCTCAATACATATGCATGGACTTAATGGGATTTTAGATGTACAGTGGACTCATCAGTATACCGGTACTCAAAACACTCAAATAAGTATGATATGTAGTTGACTTCTGAGTGTCATGTTGTTCAGTCCATGAGGGTTCAAACACAGTATCATATGTAGTTGCCCTCTGAGTGTCATGTTGTTCAGTCCATGAGGGTTCAAAGAAAATATAAATCATCTCCCTCCGGTCGTTATAAGTGAAAGTACAGATATTTCTCCATTCTCATTAACTTCCATACAAAATTGGACCGGGGGTCATGAGATGTTCTCAAAAAAAAACTTTGATAGGAGGAATGTTGTGTTATCCAGCATGCTGTAACGGCCTGACTTCACAGGGAAGGTAACACTTAATAAATGAAGCTTCTGAGCAGTGGTCCGCAACGTTGGGTCTGAAATCAGTACACACCCTTCTGTCTACAATCCACCACATTGGGGGGGTCGTAAATAGGCGTCCCTCTGTTTTTAGGGGCCACAAACAGAGAAGATTAAGAACAGGGGCTTTTAAAGAGTATGTACAGTGTAGACTCCAGTCAATTAAAAACACACAAGGAAACTTTTACTGCACCACATTTCCGATCACCGGTGATTCACGCCGATGTGAACTCGCGCAAGCGTAAACATTTCCTTCACTCAAGACATTTTCGCATCCAGAAATCTGGCAAATCCCTTAAAAGCTCCTCTCTTTGTTCCTCCATCTTGTGTTTATGCGAGTCAGATGCATAGATAGGTGCTGCGGGGCACGGTGCATGTCTGCGGCTAACAAGCTGGTATGGTGTTGCCTTCGCTCTCTCTCTCTCTCGCTCTCTCACTCTGCATAAGTCATAACTGAACAATGTGTTCCAGATGGGCCTGTGGTTCAACATCTACATGTCAACTAACAAACACTGTAGCCCACAGGCTTCCCTGCTCTGTACCTGCATGTGTACAGACATACACACACATACACACACACACACACACACACACACACACACACATACACACACACACACACACACACACACACACACACACACACACACACACACACACATACACATTCACACACACGCACACATACAATGAACACATTCACATGCACACACACACACATACATACATGAACACATACACATGCACACATACAGTATATATGCATGCACACACACACACACACACACATACATGAACACATACACGTGCACACAGACACCGCTTGATGTGGGGAGCTGGTAGAATGTTAATACTCCATTAAGAGATTTTATTCTATATTAAACATACTGTCACATTAAAGTCACAATATTCACCTCCATGTAAAACGAATACCTACAGTACTTCCACTACAAGCCATGGTGCCGTGCTGTATGGAGGAACACATGGCCTCCATCAATATTTGAGATAATAGTGGGTGAGAAATTCCAAGATCTCCTTCTAAGGTAAGAAACCAAGTAGGATTTGATATGAGTGACACGACCATTGGATATGTATCAGGGGAGATCCTCTAGGCCCAGGCCTTCTGAGAGCCTTTTGTCGAATAGAGCACAGAGGATCACAAAGTAAGAAATCCACCTGAGGCGTTATTTTGCAGGCCGCAGCTCTAATGAACTAGACAAGTGTTGCTATGCCGCCGAAGTCATGCAAACTGGCTAAATGTGACTTAAAATAACACGGCTTGCTTTGTTTTACGATGCACTGTAAAAATGCGTCTTTTGCATTGTGAAAAAAGACATTAAAGAAGGAAAGCGTGAGAAGTAAAACACATCTAAGTAAATCCACGCTCTTAATGCCAAGAGCCTTGATAGAAAACACACCCTGTGGGCTTCTTAACACACATGTAACCAGGCAAACTGGTAGCTTGATATCAAAAGCCACAACATGCAAGCGACTCCTCCCTGGCTTATACAAGCATTTGTGTTGCAATAAATGTTAATTGGGAATAACATAACCTCTGTCTATGTAAGCTATAAGTGATCTATGCGTGTGTGTGTGTATGACATGACAATTTCTGAGGACGAAGATGAATAACAGGGTATCGTTGTGTCCCTCTCTCTCTCTCTCTCTCTCTCTCTCTCTCTCTCTCTCTCTCTCTCTCTCTCTCTCTCACACACACACTAGTGGGGAGAAACCACAGGCATGGAGTACCACTCCAATGGAGACCACATGTCTGCGGCTAGAGTTCCCACAACACACAACAGAGTGACCCTCTAAACACACACACACACACACACACACACACACACACACACACACACACACACACACACACACACACACACACACACACACACACACACACACATACACACACACACACGTCTTGCTATTACTCAGGCTGAAAGCAGGGGAGGACAAGAGAAGGGAAATGCTTGAGTGAGTGAAACTCCTTCATAACAGAAGAGCTGTACAGCTGTTGAATCTCGACGTGCATGTTAAGGGGTCGGAATGGTGATGAACATTCTCTGCTATGGGCGATAATACCCAGGAGGGTGTTCTTTAACTGTGGTTATGAGCACGGTGGTGATGTGGAACGGGACCCTTAATCACGGCGAAGGGTTCCCTCCCGGGTATTTTATACACGGTCACCAACACATGTGGGCTGCCTGAACACGTTTATTTTGACGTAGTGAGACTGAAATCCCACAGGAGAGCAGGGAAGACGTCCGCTAACTCTCTGGTTACTCTGCTGTCTTGCTTAGCAACCAATATCTTTTTTCATTTAAGTTATTATTTTGTTCATCTCCGTGAGGTAATTACTCCTCTTTGTTTGACCCATCCTAACCACAGGGGGGGGGGGGGGGGGGGGCAGGCGCCCAAGCACACGGACAGACGCCCAACTCCAGCTGTAATGCCAGTACCCTGGTCAAGGGCAATGGCGAGAGTATGTACCGAATCAGTTACTTTTAAGGGTACCGAGCGAATCATGTCGATACTACCGAGTACCGATTCATGTGAGGTCCGCCGGTGCCACATTTCGGACCTTTTTTTTTTTATGACGTCAGCGTTTCGTTTACCATGAAAAGAAACCTATGAAGTGTGCCGCACGTTCACACGCACAATACACGCTTACCTAGGATTTGACTTGATTCAACAACAAAGCAGTCGGGGCAATGGCAAACCGAAAACAGTGTTGTTACACTTTACAAAGCTAGATACAGACAACACTCTCTGCAATATTATATATATATATATATATATATATATATATATATATATATATATATATATATATATATATATATATATATATATTAAGTTTAACAAATTGTTCTAAATAAATAATAATAAATAATTTGAATTATTATTATTTTTTTTTTTACAACTGAGGTAGGTAGATTACATTTTTAGAGACTAAAGTACAGAAAAAAGGTACCGTTGGGTACCGATATCGATTTACAGGTACCGGTACCGGTATCGGTTCAAATGTGAAAGGTACCCAACCCTAAATGCCAGTACCCTGGTCAAGGGCAATGGCAGGAGTATGTACCTAGCATGCATGTTTTTAGTGTGGGAGGAAGCCCAAGAACCCAGGAAACCATGGGGAGAAATATGCAAACCCCCAGGACCGTCGTACAGTGACATATCCGCCCACAGTGGAATCGTCAGCATGGCTGGAATGCCTTTTTGGCCAATCAGATCGCTTGGCCAAAACGTCCCATTGTATAATCAGTGGCTGGACTGGTGAGTCTTGAGGTCAGTTCAGGTGTGTCTTGAGAATGATGTTGCTCAACAGAATGTCAACATCAAACTAAAGTACAATGCATGTCTTCATTGAAATATAATTAAATACTATGTAATACTACTTTTCTCAATCAACATTTTATCGCTTTTGCTCCTTGGCCAGCAACTGTCATATTCTACTATCCATTCTTTTATGATCATGTCATAAAATGTAATCCATGTAATATACAATGTGTAACACTGAAGTATGTAATATACAATGTGTAACACTGAAGGTATATAATATACAATGTGTAACACTGAAGGTATGTAATATACAATGTGTAACACTGAAGGTATGTAATATACAGTGTGTAATACTGAAGGTATGTAGTATAGTGTGTAATACTGAAGGTATGTAATATACTGTGTGTAATGCTGAAGGTATGTAGTATACAGTGTGTAATACTGAAGGTATGTAATATACTGTGTGTAATGCTGAAGGTATGTAGTATACAGTGTGTAATACTGAAGGTATGTAATATACTGTGTGTAATGCTGAAAGTATGTAATATACTGTGTGTAATGCTGAAGGTATGTAGTATACAGTGTGTAATACTGGAGGTATGTAGTATAGTGTGTAATACTGAAGGTATGTAATATACTGTGTGTAATGCTGAAGGTATGTAGTATAGTGTGTAATACTGAAGGTATGTAATATACTGTGTGTAATGCTGAAGGTATGTAGTATAGTGTGTAATACTGAAGGTATGTAATATACTGTGTGTAATGCTGAAGGTATGTAATATACTGTGTGTGTTACAAAGGGTCAGATTAAACCGAATATATATATTTATTTATGGATATATATTGAATAGTATTTGTATGTCGTTTGATATCCCTTGTGTATTCCTTGTACATATACACGGAATATCCCTTTAGCCTACTATAGCCCATAATAGTTCGTTCTCCTATTGGGCAGCGCCCACCAGGCGCCAGTGACTTACCCCTAGAGCCGACTTGAAAGCTACCGACAGGACTTGTCTCAACATGCCCGCTTCTGCCCAGGGCTACGAGACAGTGAGCAGGCTGGCACTCGTTTATCCCCCGTACATATAAATATGGCGCGGCGAATACAGAACTTCCTTTTCAGTTCGCCCCCTTTCAGTTCGAGTTGAAGTTCAGTCTTGTTCAGTTACCCAAGTGACGTCTCACCCACTATGCAACGTGCGGTAGAGTAGGGCTCGTATTGCCTCAAATAGAGTCGTGTTATCCTACTACGTTTGTTCAACGTATCGTTCGCTATTTACTAGTAAGCCTTCATTACGAGTCAAAGACCACGTGAAGTGGGTAATTGTGTGTCTACATAGAGCACTTATTGCCGCGTGCTAATAGGATAGTAACGTCAAGTTCAACCGTGGACCACCGCGCACCGGAGGATCTCCCCGGCGCCAGTAGAGCCACTTTCCGGCAGGATTACTATTATTATTCTTCATTGCTTTGACTGTGGCTGCTGGAGCAGAGAACCGTCTACCCCGCTGCTGTGTGGGATCTACCGTGAGGACATCATTCGAGCCCGTCTCAAGGAGAGACTCCACGGCTTCACCTGTGCGGCGCGCACACTGGGAGTACAGCTGCCTTTCCCCGCTGAGCCAGGGAGCAATATACCGTCTCCAGGTGCCTATTGAAGCTCCCTGTGGAACCATTGACTTTGCATAGAGCATTGCCTCCCCCTGCTGGCTTACAACCGATAGTACACCCCCTTCCCAGAGTACCATAGATATAATTCTTAATATTCATTATTGATTTGCTTACGCACATTTCTTGCCTTATAAGCGCATCTAAGTAATGTAATATAATATTTGCTGTAATAAATATTCTAAACAAGTACTTGTGTGGAAACCGTTTCATTGTGGAGGAGTTCTCATCTGATATACCTGTGTACGGTATGGCCAGTAATGTACATAAGACGGTAGTGGTTTAATGATACCATACTTGATTAATACAGTCAGGGAATTGTACCCCTCAGTTACAATTGGTCCTTCGAGCCGGAGAATAATTAGCGTAATATTAATATAATATTAATATTGACATGGCCGATGACGAACACTCCACAAACGGTTCTCCTAAGCTAGATCGCCCGCAGCGCAGACGGCAGCCACCTCCCTATCTAGAGGCATACGCTGTCAGTCCAATACCTAGCTTTAGAGGGAACTTAAATACGGATAAAATAACTAAAGCGGATAGTAAAATTATGTCCGACCCTATCAACCAGGCTACCCCGCCAACAGAGGCCCTAGTGGGTTCTAATGTAACTGACCAAACTCACGGTGGGGACCAGGAGGGAACTGACAGGACTTTATCCCCAGACAACGCCGACGAGGTAGTCCCCGGAGCGCTCCAGGATAAAGAAAGCCCTCCCGGGATGGAACCCGACCCACCACAAGAAGAGACGCGCACCCAGGAGATGGATCTCCTCGGTACGCAACAGGAGAACGGGTCTCCAACAAGTACTGCCGGGAGCCGATCGCCCCGAACGGCGTCTTCCCCCAGCGCGGCGGACAAGATGCTGGCGCAAGCACTCATCGCCATTCTGGCAGCCTCCACCGAACGCGATCGACTTCAAGCGCAACAGACGCGCGAGCGCGAACATTTTGCAGGCGAGCGAGAGCGCTTCCAGGCGCAACAAAGTAGTGAAGACGACCGCATAAGACTGGAGACCAGACGCCTCCAGACAGAAGAGAACATTGAGAGAAGCCGCGCCGATGCACAGCACGCCGCCGCCAATGCACAGCACGCCGCCGCCAATGCACAGCGCGGCGTCGCAAATGCCCAGCGCGACGCCGCCAACGCACAGCGCGACGCCGCCCAGGCCAGCGCCAATGCGCAGCGCGACGTCGCCAATGCCCAGCGCGAAGCAGCGCGCGACGCAGCCCATGCCCAGCGCGAGGCAGAGCACGACCGGCTGCAGGCGGAGCTGATGGACAAACTGGTTGCCATGGCGACACCCCCTCACTCCACACGGAGCTCTCAGAGATCGTCAAGACATGGGTCTAGGACACATTCCCCTACCCGACGAAGCGACCCGGGACCCCGCCAACAGGAGGATCCTGTCCACGTCTCCGAACCCCCTCCCCGGCCGGTCCATACGAGACCCAGCAACCGGGAAGAACCGGACCACGCCGAGAGACTGAACAGAAGACTCCAGGTCCTAGCAGAGGGAGAGGAGGAGGAAGAGGAGGAATGTCAAGCCGACCAGCAGCAACGTACTCTGGCCCAGGAGGCCCAGTACAGCCCAGAAGTCAGCCCGAGGCCCTGCGCTACAAACCCCCGACTCAACTCACGGGTGAGTTTGACGCACCGTCAGCCCCGAGGGACAGCACCTGGGTACCAGACCTTCGGTACCCACCAAGTACCAGCCCAAGACGACACGCACGGGGAGACTCGCCTAGGAGGCCTCTTCCCCAACGCTCACCGATGTGCCAGTCATCCATGGCATCGTACCTTGGCACACCGACGTTTCCAGACTTCACCCATGAGAACCGAGCACAGTACACGGAGCTACGGATGTGCTTAGAGACAATGATGGTTGATGTAGCTGATGAACGCCACAAGTATGCTACCCTATTGAAGCACCTCAAGGTGCCCCGAGCGCACAATATAGCGCTGGCCTATGCCAACTCTACTACCCCATACACAGCGGCTCTAGCAGCACTCGACCAACGTTATGGACGCGTATGGGACTATGTGATACAGGAGATAAGAGACATTGACCGTCTCCCCCCAGCCAGAGACAACAGAGCGCTAAATGACCTGTCTATCAAGGTACAGTCCCTGGTAGGGATGCTGGGGTCCCAAAAGGAAAAGGGTATCTACGAACTGTACGCTAACTCTAACGTAGAGAGGATATTAGAGAAGCTCCCTCCCGCCCGACAAGAGCGCTTCAGGCGGCAGAGAGACTACCGCGATCCCAACGGTCCAGAGGCATCCCTCCTAGACCTATCTGAGTTCCTCGCCAGGGAGGTCAGTAGCCTACGACTCGACACGTTCGTATGGAGTGGACCAAGCCCAAGACTCGGACCTCGGGGACAAACGGATAACCGCCGGTTGGTGACCGTTATGCACCAAGCCGAATCAGTACCGCAGCACAGGAACCACAACACCCCTTCGACGAAAGAGGACCAGTGGAAGATTGAGTGCCAGTACTGTGAGGGAGAACATCGGCTGTACCAATGCGACACTTTCGGGAAGCTGACCACGGACGAGGTGAGTCAGTGGACCAAGGACCACCGCCGCTGCTTCCGCTGCGCGCGCAGCCACCTAGCAGCTGAGTGCCGATTGAAAAAGAAGTGCAGCAGGTGCGGTGGCACCCACTTGGAGGTCCTGCATGACATCAACAGGCGTCAGCCAGGACAACAGAGTGGGCCCGTCGCGGTGATGTACCATGCCGAGGCGGTGGCACCAGTACCGAAGAGCCACCAGACCGCTCCCTACTGTACCTACTGCGATGGCGGACACTGGCTGGCACAGTGCGCCGAATATAAGACACTGAACCCCGTCCAAGTGAACCAGTGGCGTGAGGCGGCCCAGGCGGGCGCCGCTTACCACGCAGGGGCGGCCCAGGTGGGCGCCGCTTACCGCGCAGCACGGTGCGGAGCCCACCAGAAGGTCCAAGGCAACCAACCAACAGGAGTGCTCCACATTGACCAGCATAGCGGGACCCCCCGTGTGCTCCTCAAAGTGGTCAGAGTGCTCCTGAGCTACGAGGACAAGGTCCTGGACACTTACGCCGTCCTGGACGATGGGTCTGAAAAGACTCTCCTCCTCGCTTCCGCAGCAGCCCAGTTGGGCCTGCGGGGTGTCAAAGATACCATGACCATACGCACCATCAGAAGGGACCAGAAGACCATAAAGGGTGAAAGGGTCTCCTTCAAGATAGCAGCGGTGGACCAGCCCGAGAAGCAGTATAGTATAACTAACGTCTTCACTAGCCACGACATAGGCCTGTCTCAGTACACCTACCCCATCCCACAGCTGATGGCTAAGTATGTGCACCTACGTCAACTACCTATACCGCTTATCGACGGCGCCACACCGACCCTGCTCATCGGCTCCGACCACGCGGACCTCATTCTCCCAATTGAGGCGGCCCACGTCGGACCCAAAGGATGCCCAGTCGCGGTTCAGACCCGACTGGGATGGACGCTCCAGGGCCCCCTCTACGGACTTGACAGTCAACCCACGTCTACACGCTGCCTACACACAGAGGCGAGCGACACCGGCCTCTCCCCCGTACAGCAGAGGCTATTGACATTAAGCGAGAGGCCCGTGAGAGAACCGTGGGCACCAGAGGGAGTTCGGAACCCCACCCCCCTCAGCTGCGCTCCAGACGTAGCTGACATCGAACCCAGCACCCCAAGCGACTCCTTGACGGGGCGGCCGGGACCGGCCCCCCCTCAGATGGGGTACAGAGCAAACAAGAGAAACAGACGGAGGAGGCACAGCCAAGCACAGATCAAAGCAGTCTCAGGCCCGCTTCCTCCTAAGCCCCCCTTCATCCCGTCTAGTCGTCATGACCATAGACCAGTCACTACCCCGAGCTGCGTGGCCGGCCGGCCGCGTAAGCAAAGTGACCACTGGTGCCGACGGAAAGGTCAGAGTGGCAGAAGTGCTCGGCCAAGGGCGGACCTACAACCGACCCGTGGCGAGGCTGATAGAGTCGCCAAGGCTCCCCGACTCGCTTAATGACGACCATGACCCCTGACTTTGTGACCTGCCTACCCTCACAACGGACATTGAGTAGTGGACAGTGCGGTTAATCTGTCTCTGCTTAGCTAATTAGGTGGGACTAATTAGGGGGCGGCTGTTACAAAGGGTCAGATTAAACCGAATATATATATTTATTTATGGATATATATTGAATAGTATTTGTATGTCGTTTGATATCCCTTGTGTATTCCTTGTACATATACACGGAATATCCCTTTAGCCTACTATAGCCCATAATAGTTCGTTCTCCTATTGGGCAGCGCCCACCAGGCGCCAGTGACTTACCCCTAGAGCCGACTTGAAAGCTACCGACAGGACTTGTCTCAACATGCCCGCTTCTGCCCAGGGCTACGAGACAGTGAGCAGGCTGGCACTCGTTTATCCCCCGTACATATAAATATGGCGCGGCGAATACAGAACTTCCTTTTCAGTTCGCCCCCTTTCAGTTCGAGTTGAAGTTCAGTCTTGTTCAGTTACCCAAGTGACGTCTCACCCACTATGCAACGTGCGGTAGAGTAGGGCTCGTATTGCCTCAAATAGAGTCGTGTTATCCTACTACGTTTGTTCAACGTATCGTTCGCTATTTACTAGTAAGCCTTCATTACGAGTCAAAGACCACGTGAAGTCGGTAATTGTGTGTCTACATAGAGCACTTATTGCCGCGTGCTAATAGGATAGTAACGTCAAGTTCAACCGTGGACCACCGCGCACCGGAGGATCTCCCTGGCGCCAGTAGAGCCACTTTCCGGCAGGATTACTATTATTATTTTTCATTGCTTTGACTGTGGCTGCTGGAGCAGAGAACCGTCTACCCCGCTGCTGTGTGGGATCTACCGTGAGGACATCATTCGAGCCCGTCTCAAGGAGAGACTCCACGGCTTCACCTGTGCGGCGCGCACACTGGGAGTACAGCTGCCTTTCCCCGCTGAGCCAGGGAGCAATATACCGTCTCCAGGTGCCTATTGAAGCTCCCTGTGGAACCATTGACTTTGCATAGAGCATTGCCTCCCCCCGCTGGCTTACAACCGGTAGTACACCCCCTTCCCAGAGTACCATAGATATAATTCTTAATATTCATTATTGATTTGCTTACGCACATTTCTTGCCTTATAAGCGCATCTAAGTAATGTAATATAATATTTGCTGTAATAAATATTCTAAACGAGTACTTGTGTGGAAACCGTTTCATTGTGGAGGAGTTCTCATCTGATATACCTGTGTACGGTATGGCCAGTAATGTACATAAGACGGTAGTGGTTTAATGATACCATACTTGATTAATACAGTCAGGGAATTGTACCCCTCAGTTACAGTGTGTAATGCTGAAGGTATGTAATATACAGTGTGTAATACTGAAGGTATGTAATATACTGTGTGTAATGCTGAAGGTATACATGTAGTATACAGTGTGTAATACTGAAGGTATGTAATATACTGTGTGTAATGCTGAAGGTATGTAATATACTGTGTGTAATGCTGAAGGTATGTAATATACTGTGTGTAATACTGAAGGTATGTAATATACTGTGTGTAATGCTGAAGGTATGTAGTGTACAGTGTGTAATGCTGAAGGTATGTAATATACAGTGTGTAATAGTACATACAGTGTCCTTCAGGTTGACAGGGCTCTTGCTCTCACACAGGAGGTTGACAGTCTGCACGTTCCCATTGGCAGCTGAGGAACACATACAACACAACACACGTTAGGGGTGGGCAATATGACGATATTAAATCAATATCGGGTACAGTTCATTAACGATACACTTTTTAAACGTATCATGGACATCGTGATGTTTTGCACAAACCCTCATCCATACAGTATATACAGTATGTGTGTATTTTTGGCTAAAGTGGATAGAAAACACAGTAGGCCTACTGTGCAAAAGTCTTAAGCACCCAAGAGTTTTTATATACATTGTCTTAGATGTTAATACATTTTCTTCTGTATTAGTGTGTCAGTAGACTACTCTTTGAAGTTTTTAGAACATTTTCATTAAATTATTTTTGAAAGCATCTTCATGGTTTAATGCAGACATATGTTGCAGGGACTATTATGATCATCATATTTGCGTGAACGTATCCATCAAAGGGTTAAATCAAGCCTTTTTAAGTGCTTTAGAGGAAATGTCAAAATATTGCGATATATATTGTGTATCGTGATAGAGCCAAAAAATATCGTGATATCATTTAGAGGCCGTATCGCCCAGCCCACGTCCAGTCACATTAGGGTCATAATCAGGATGATAATCAGGATGATAATCAGGGATACAACACTTTGGAAGTGAAAGAATCAGAACTTAACAGCAGAGTTGAGTTTAGTTCACTTTCAATGTCATCGTTATTCCCCCCCCCCCAAAACGACGAAGAGAGATTTGGCCGGAAGGTATTAACATTTAAAGGAACACGCCAATTTCTTTTGAAATGAGCTTATTTGCCATCTACCCTGGAGTTAGACAAGCAGATACATACCCTTTTCTTCTCTGTGCATGCATTAGGCTTAGTTAATTCACTGGAAGTAGGTGTGCCAGTGTAGCCTAGTTCCCAACAGTCACGAAATACACTACAAATACGACTACGGCTACACTGGCACACCTACTTCCAGTGAATGACGCTAAGATAGGCTACCGGTGCGGCTGTTCCCTAAGCCTAATGCATGCACAGAGAAGAAAAGGGTATGTATCTGCTTGTCTAACTCCAGGGAAGATGGCAAATAAGCTTATTTCCCAAAAAGTTGCCGTGTTCCTTTAAGAATCGAGAGGAAGAAAGGTTCAGAGTTGTTTGAATTTCTCCCGATCATCTACAGATAACGCATGCGGTTAAACCTCCCTTATACTGAAAAGACTGCGCAGTGCAGTCCTGCTCGCCTTTCTGACCGGCTTGTGTGAAGATACATTGTCTGCGGGCCTGCAAGACAACTAACACCGCTGCAACGGCGAGTTGAATAAACATCCTTCTCTTTCTCTCGTCTGCAGAGGGAGGGAGCATTGTGGGCCACCTCTCTCTCCATCTCCGATTTCATCAACAGTAACATCTCACTGACTTGGTACTGAATGCCTGTCGCTACATGACCTATTCTGTCACCGGGAGTACGCTATGTACCGTACTCGGATGTCCGTTGTGGGGCACTTTTGGGTGGCAGTCAATGACATTCTATTAAGTCAAGTTACGCATTGGGAAGACACCACACAAAGACACCCAGATCTCCCCATGGGGATAAAGAAAGATCCATCGTATCTTATCTTATCTTATGAGCCCTGATTCAAGGAAGCTTGACTGAGCACACTTTCTCCTCTTCAGCAAGGCCCCGCTTCACACTAATTCACACACAGTACATTGGAACCTGATGGCTGCCTGGGTGCTGTGGTCAGCTACACTTGAATGGACAGGCTGCTTTTGTATATAAGAATTTGTTCTTAATTGCTTGCCTGGATAAATAATGGTTAAATAAAAAAAATAAAAAAAAATAAAGCGTTGCTAATTTATTTCCCTCACACCGATTTTAGCAGCCGGTCTGTGGATTCAAACCAAAAACCTAGTTCCATGTCTGCTTCTCTCACCGTTGGGCTACTGCAGACGTTGTTATGCTAGTCCAGTTTTCAAGGTCAAAGAAAAATGAGAAAATAATTGGTATAGGATGTTCACCCCAGCTGCTTAAAGGTCACGCTTGATTGGGGCTAACTGGGTCAAAATCTCGGCCAATCAAAAAGCCACGTTGTAGTTATTCTCACAGTTTTTTTCTTGGTTGACGAGCCTTCTCACGGCACAGCGGTGTTAAAAGGTCGGCTGATAGGCTACCACTCAGTAATGTGGCTCCTGACAGGCCTCTATAGTATAGGATTTTATCTGGAGCAGTCTACCTCCTACATATTGATTACATTCACTTATTCACTCTCTCTCTCATGCACACACACACACACACGCACACACACGCACACCTACATGCACACCTACACACACACGCACACCTACACGCACACCTACACACACACACACACACACACACACACACACACACACACACACACACACACGCACGGCACACCTACACGCACACCTACACGCACACCTACATGCACACCTACATGCACACCTACACGCACACCTACATGCACACCTACACACACACACACACACACGCACACCTACACGCACACACACACACACACCTATACACACACACACACACACACACACACACACACACACACACTGCGAAGGCAGCCATGTGAGGTCTAATCCACCTACACCTCCTGTGTAAAACCAACCAAACTCCACGTGAGACTAATACAACATCTCTGCATCACATGCTTCCCACCGAACACAGGCCCATGGTGTAGTTTAAAAAAAAATAAAACATTTCCATGTAAGCTTTACTCCGAAGCCTTTTTAATCAAGCGCTCAGATTATTTCACAGGACCCCGTCGGGGGCGCGCTTGTTTGTCTTTGAGTTTGCAGTGTCTTTTTCCGGGCCTACATAAACAAATACTCTTCTTGTGGATGTTGTAATGTCTCACCAGCGTGGTGCAGAGCGGTCTTCCCCGAGCCGTCCACGATGTCCACTGCACACTTACTCTGCGTGGGGGAAACACAAAGACCTAGGAGGGTCAGGCATGTAGGAGATACAGTATGTTACTGAATCAATCCATTCATCAGTCCATCTTAGATACAGTAGTTATCAAAAGTAATTTAGCATACATGCTAAATGTATGCTACGTTTAGCCAGTTTGCATGACAGCTAGTGAACTTTCATAAAATGTGTGTGTGTGTGTGGGGGGGGGGGGGGGGGGGGATCAGTGAACTGTGTGTGGTCAGGATGCTGCTGACTGTCATGAGTTAGTTAGGTCAGAGGATAAGAGCAGGAGCTCTGTGTGTGTGTGTGTGTGTGTGTGTGTGTGTGTGTGTGTGTGTGTGTGTGTGTGTGTGTGTGTGTGTGTGTGTGTGTGTGTGTGTGTGTGTGTGTGTGTGTGTGTGTGTGTGTGTGTGTGTGTGTGTGTGTGTGTGTGTGTGTGTGTGTGTGTGTGTGTGTGTGTGTGTGTGTGTGTGTGTGTGTGTGTGTGTGTGTGTGTGTGTGTGTGTGTGTGTGTGTGTGTGTGTGTGTGTGCGTGCGTGCGTGGGAGGATAGACCAGAGAATCAGCAGGCTGAATGAATGAAGCCACAGAGCAGATTGATTTAAAAGATCACATAGAATAACGAGGCTATTATTCAGCAGCCTCTCACCACAATACATCAGGAAACTCAACACACTCCTCCTGATCTGAAGCACATTAGCACACGTTGTGCTGTGGATCTTCTACATTATAGATTTGACAGTACAGTGTAACCCAAGCATACATCTATTTGTAGCTTCCCACCACCATATCAAACACACCCACCACAAATAGATTTCCTCAACTAATATAATAACCCATTGGCAATGATGCTGGTCTTTCATGCACAGAATCCTTCCCACGCTCGACTGTGTGTCTCGCCTGCTCCAGTCCAGTGGTGTTCTCAGACTTGTTCATGTCGAGGACCATTATTAATACATAATTGGCCAGGGACCCCCAACATTAATACATAATTGGCCAGGGACCAATACATAAAAGATATGTTTTATGTTACATATGATTTAAATCAATAATTCCATAACTATGTATATACCGTAGGTAGAGAGAAGAGGAGAGTGGTACAGTCACTCTCACACTCTCTCAATGTACTAACTTCTAGTGAAGAAGATATTAGTGAATTTAAACGATCTAATGTAATGTAAAGAAAGGCAGAGGGCTTTACAATCTAATGTAATGTAAAGAAAGGCAGAGGGCTTTACAATCTAACGTAAGATAAAGAAAGGCAGAGGGCTTTACAATCTAACGTAATGTAAAGAAAGGCAGAGGGCTTTAAATCTAACGTAAGATAAAGAAAGGCAGAGGGCTTTACAATCTAACGTAAGATAAAGAAAGGCAGAGGGCTTTACAATCCAACGCAAGGTAAAGAAAGGCAGAGGGCTTTACAATCTAACGTAAGATAAAGAAAGGCAGAGGGCTTTACAATCTAACGTAAGATAAAGAAAGGCAGAGGGCTTTACAATCTAACGTAAGATAAAGAAAGGCAGAGGGCTTTACAATCGAAAGTAAGATAAAGAAAGGCAGAGGGCTTTACAATCGAAAGTAAGATAAAGAAAGGCAGAGGGCTTTACAATCGAAAGTAAGATAAAGAAAGGCAGAGGGCTTTACAATCCAACGCAAGGTAAAGAAAGGCAGAGGGCTTTACAATCCAACGCAAGGTAAAGAAACATAGATGGCTTTCTAATCCTACCTAAGGTAAATCATTTTCTTCCTGTGAGAAGCACTCACCTATAATTTTTCTTGTGATTTCACAGTATAATAGTACATCATGAAAACTTCAGATTTTCCATAAAACTAACCTTAAAATGGCCCCATAAGATTACATCCAGTATGATATACCATCACTAAGACGCTATAGGTCCATTACTGTGGTATTTATCATTGACTGTACCTTGTGTAAATACTTGTGTAAGTACCTTGATAAGATCCATCGTGAGTTATGTAACCGTCAGGACTAAGACTCAAACATGTTTCCCTGGATGACTAATCTTACCTTGCAAAATCAAAACTATGTACCTACAATTCAAATCAAAACTATGTACCTACAATTCAAATCAAAACTATGCACCTACAATTCAGAATAAGCCGCGCTGTTCTGTGCTTCCCATAAAGAGACTTGTTAGGCAGACGGATGGATGGATGGATGGATGGATGGATGGATGGATGGATGGATGGATGGATGGATGGATGGATGGATGGATGGATGGATGGATGGATGGATGGATGGATGGATGGATTGATGGATGGATGGATGGATGGATGGATGGATGGATGGATGGATGGATGGATGGATGGATGGATGGATGGATGTGTGGGATATTCGTGGATATCCTGAAGAAGAATGTTCTCAGTCAACCGAGGTTTGGATAATAACAAGGTTTATTAACCAAACAGATAGAAATATATATAGTACATAGAGAGAATGGCTGAGGCTCTCGCCCCAGGTGATCAGCTGAAATGACCCAGGTAAAAGACCCGAATTGTTATCGGGAGGAGCCCTATATAGTTAAAAGGGGGGGGAGGTGGTCCCATTTGATAGGTCAAATGGGGGAGGGGGGGGGGGGGACACAGGATAGATACAGGGGAGGGGAATGTCTTTACATGAGAGAGTTGGGGAATCATTCTATTATTCCACAGATGGATGGATGGATGGATGGATGGATGGATGGATGGATGGATGGATGGATGGATGGATGGATGGATGGATGGATGGATGGATGGATGGATGGATGGATGGATGGATGGATGGATGGATGGATGGATGGATGGATGGATGGATAGATAGATAAAGAATGTCCACCACAAATAGATTCCCTGCACTCATGACCCAACATATTAATAGTGTTTATTGTGTTTATGTGCACATAACTCCACTCCCATCCAAGCCTGCAACCAGCACACGTAACCTAAGACCCTCTGTGGAACACTGCTGCGTATAAAGACCTGGATTAGAAGTGGCCCAGGCTACATGCATAATTGCTTTGTGTGTGTCTTACTGTGCCAATTTGGCTTATTTTATATTCATGTTTTGTATACTCTGCATTTATTGGCTTATAATTTTTGCACGCTGTTATATGGCTTCCTGTTTTTAATGGCTATTTAAACACCTGGCCCAGGGGCAACAGTTGGAAATGTGCCTTCTGGCTAACATTGGCACATTTACAGTGATGATGATTAACTGTAAAAATATAAAGTCTGAAATAAAATGTAAATCACTTTGGCACACTCTCCTGTCCTGCTGTCTCCTGTCCTGCTGTCTCCTGTCCTGCTGTCTCCTGTCCTGCTGTCTCCTGTCCTGCTGTCTCCTGGCCTGCTGTCTCCTGTCCTGCTGTCTCCTGTCTCCTGTCCTGCTGTCTCCTGTCTCCTGTCCTGCTGTCTCCTGTCTCCTGTCCTCCTGTCTCCTGTCTCCTGTCTCCTGTCCTGCTGTCTCCTGTCTCCTGTCTCCTGTCTCCTGTCTCCTGTCCTGCTGTCTCCTGTCCTGCTGTCTCCTGTCCTGCTGTCTCCTGTCCTGCTGTCTCCTGTCTCCTGTCTCCTGTCCTGCTGTCTCCTGTCTCCTGTCCTGCTGTCTCCTGTCTCCCGTCTCCTGTCTCCTGTCCTGCTGTCCTGCTGTCTCCCGTCTCCTGTCTCCTGTCCTGCTGTCTCCTGTCTCCCGTCTCCTGTCTCCTGTCCTGCTGTCTCCTGTCTCCTGTCTTGCTGTCTCCTGTCTCCTGTCCTGCTGTCTCCTGTCCTGCTGTCTCCTGTCCTGCTGTCTCCTGTCCTGCTGTCTCCTGTCTCCTGTCCTGCTGTCTCCTGTCCTGCTGTCTCCTGTCCTGCTGTCTCCTGTCTCCTGTCCTGCTGTCTCCTGTCCTGCTGTCTCCTGTCTCCTGTCCTGCTGTCTCCTGTCTCATGTCTCCTGTCCTGCTGTCTCCTGTCCTGCTGTCTCCTGTCTCCTGTCCTGCTGTCTCCTGTCCTGCTGTCTCCTGTCTCCTGTCTCCTGTCCTCATGTCTCCTGTCCTGCTGTCTCCTGTCCTGCTGTCTCCTGTCTCCTGTCTCCTGTCCTGCTGTCTCCTGTCCTGCTGTCTCCTGTCTCCTGTCCTGCTGTCTCCTGTCCTGCTGTCTTCTGTCTCCTGTCTTCTGTCCTGCTGTCTCCTGTCCTGCTGTCTTCTGTCTCCTGTCTCCTGTCCTGCTGTCTCCTGTCTTCTGTCTCCTGTCTCCTGTCCTGCTGTCTCCTGTCTCCTGTCTCCTGTCCTGCTGTCTCCTGTCCTGCTGTCTCTACCTGGAGCAGCTTCTTGACACAGTCCGGGTGGTTGTTTTTGGCAGCCAGGTGTAAAGCACTGAAGCCTGAAGAGAGAGAGAGAGAGAGAGAGAGAGAGAGAGAGAGAGAGAGAGAGAGAGAGAGAGAGAGAGAGAGAGAGAGAGAGAGAGAGAGAGAGAGAGAGAGAGAGAGAGAGAGAGAGAGAGAGAGAGAGAGAGAGAGAGATGAGAGAGAGAGAGAGAGAGAGAGAGAGAGAGAGAGAAAGAGAGAGTGAGAGAGAGAGATAGAGAGCGGTTAGCCAAGCTTTTACACAGAATAAAAAATGCTAACTTTGTTTTATGATTACGTACAGTATCTTTATGATTACGTACAGTATTACGTACAGTATCTTTATGATTACGTACAGTATCTTTCGACAGCCCGATTAGTTCAAACTCAGCTAAGCTGTAATGACGATGGCTCAAAGAAGAGAAGGCTGATCTCAGTAGGTATGTTGTACTCTTAGCTCAGGGTTCAAACTCTGAAAGGATCAATAGGTATTTCTTTTCCTTATTCAAAACACAACCTTCGCTGACGTCTGATGACGTCTTAATGGAAGTAATGAATGCATGACACCGTACACACAGCGCTAGGCTTAACAGTATCTACATACCGGCAGCGTCTGTGACTGACAGGTCAGCTCCATGGGCCAGGATGACGGACAGGCAGTCTGTCTGACCCCGCGTGGCAGCTACGTGGAGACTACACACAACAACAACAACAACAACAACAGAAGTCATAAAAACAATAAGTACATGTTATTTATATATTTTAATAGACATACCCAGAGATGGTTGCAGTGGTTTGCTGTAGACCACTGCATCTGGAACCACAAGTAGCCCTACTGGCATAGGATCGAATGCCGCCAGACTCCATGACTCGGTCTCCTTCTCAGTCGTCCTACTGTCTCAGTAAAGAACATACCCTAATAAGGGCATTGAAATGACCACTCTGTGTGGTCATTATCACACAGTATGTCTGTATGAACGTTTTTCTTTAATGACGGTGTCCATTCCATCACTTTTCAGAATGGAATGCCTTGTTCCTTGTTACACTAATAATATCAGTTTACGTATTACTCTCTGGGAGCAGTCATTCGTTATGTTAGGTGTTCCGTTACACTGTCACACAACTTTTTTTTTCTTCTTTTTTTAGAATTATCTTTTCCCCTTCTTTTTCCGTTTTTTCTCCCCTCCCAATGTTAGTCGTTATGCCAATTCCCAATCCCCTTCCTGGTCGTTGCG
>NC_140175.1:76864741-76874741 GCF_963971535.1 Notolepis coatsorum
GATTCTATTGTTAAAACATCGCTCAAATTCATGTCTGGTATTCAGCTCCCTTGTCTAGTTAAATAATTTCTAGTTTAGCCTTGAGACATGGATAATGTCTAGTTAAAATGTGTACGCTTTATATATTATGGACGAGGACGAGCAAGTTCAGATCTGAACACAAATGTATGTACTTTGCACTTTATTTTGAGGAAAAAAACTAGGTGGCTTATGGAATTTTCCTTTATAAATGAATAAATACAGTTTCTGAGAAAATGCCCTTAAAAAAACCTGACAGGGCTGAGTTCTATGATTGGCAGTGCCTTTAAAACAGCTGACACTCGTCAATAGTACTACACTACTCCAGCAGAAGAGCACCGATACCACTTTTTCACTGCCGATACCGATTTTTAGTATTGGCTGATACTGATACCATTGATACCATCAAATCATTGGACAAAAATGATTGATGATTGAGATATGATGATATTTTTTCTCCATTGAAAGAGAGATAACGTGCTTCTATATCTCAAAAATGCAGTGAGGATGTTACACATGGTTATTGGTATCAGGGACAACAGGGACAACGATGGAAATAAGTCCTGGACTTTTCGTTTCTATCCCTGACAAGGCAAATACAAATGTTGATCTGTCAATGTTGTTATATGTTTGTTGTCAATAAATCAAATCAAATCAAATCAGGTAACAGTACTTAAGAATACATAACGGTACTTAACAGTGCATTACTGTACTTAACAGTGTACCTAACGGTAGTTAACAGTACTTAACAGTACCTAACGGTACTTAACAGTACATTACTGTACTTAACAGTGTACATAACGGTAGTTAACAGTACTTAACGGTACCTAACGGTACTTAACAGTACATTACTGTACTTAACAGTGTACCTAACGGTAGTTAACAGTACTTAACGGTACCTAACGGTACTTAACAGTACATGACTGTACTTAACAGTGTACCTAACGGTAGTTAACAGTACTTAACGGTACCTAATGGTACTTAACAGTACTTACGCTGACTTGCCCTCATTGTCCAGTTTGACAGCACTGGCACCTTTCTTGGCAAGGAGGGACGCCACCTTCTCCACCTCGCCATGCTCCACCGCGGCCAGCAGGCGCTCGTCATTCTTATTCCACTCATTGGTCTATGGGAAGGAGAGAAGGGGGGGGGGGGGGGGTTAGCAAGCCTTTATTGGGAGTCATTGTAACACTGCTACACGAATAACTCCTACACACAAAAACCTTACAAATTTAATTGAGATAGAGAGAGAGAGAGAGAGAGAGAGAGAGAGAGAGAGAGAGAGAGAGAGAGAGAGAGAGAGAGAGAGAGAGAGAGAGAGAGAGAGAGAGAGCGAGAGAGAGAGAGAAAGAGGGGGGGAGGGGGGGGAAGAGAATGAAAGAGAATCAGGGATGAAGAAGGGATAGATTATTGAGAGTATAGGAGGCAAAGTGGTGAACAAGAGCGAGAGGAGAGGAAGAGATAAAGAGAATTGTTCTGTTGACATCTGTTATACCAGTAAATTTAATGTATCACATATTTCCAAACTAAATACAAGGTTTCCACTTGCGTATAATTCACCAGACTGATCACCTGACCTACTTAGCCTGCCCCTTACACATGTAATTAAAAACATGTGAACGGTAAAAGCATCTAAGGCAAAAACATTTAGTAATTTCGTCTATTGGTCATTTAATTCATATTGCTTTTCATGTGTTCAATAAAGTTAATACATTTATATCATGTGAGGTTTTAAAAGCTTCTCTCCGTTCTTAACCTTTCGTTCATGTAGAGTAAGGCCACCATCACAGTAACCGTGGCCTGTGTCCAGTCCGAGTCGGGCCTAACAATAATTTTCTCGGGAAACCCTGAAATATCAAATAATAAAAGCTCCAAATAGCTGTGTGTGTGTGTGAACAACGGCATAACTCCTCACAGAATAGTTTTAAGAGCTCAGAATAGTTGAAAGTGCTCAGAATAGTTTTACAGACTGTAGCGCCACATGGCCCTATAACCCACTGTGTCCTGTGTGCCCCGAGCCCCTGCTCTTCTTACAAAGAAAACATTTGACATCAACCCTCCGTGTTCCCTCCCAAAATCCTGATATATACATTCCTTCTAATGAAACGCCGCCTGCGGCCATTTACAGACACATTGAGCTAACTGTTCGCCTCCAGGCAGGAAGACAAATAGCTGAGATACCCCAAACATGATTAATATTCCACACAAAAACAGAACCTGGGATTTTGGCTCTGGTGTAGCCCACACAGAGACACATACTGTACACAGTCACACACACACACACAGAGAGAGATAGAGAGAAAGAGAGAAAGAGAGAGGGAGAGAGAGAGAGAGAGAGCGAGCGAGAGAGAGAGAGAGAGAGAGAGAGAGAGAGAGAGAGAGAGAGAGAGAGAGAGAGAGAGAGAGCTAACAGCCTCCATTTGTACTGCTGACAACTTGTTCAGATAGAGAGAAGTCAGCTTCAACCATGATCTCAGTATCTACCCACGATGCACTCTGTCTCCGGTCACTGCACAACACAGCACAACTCTAACAGCTTGAAGGTTCCTCCGCAGCGCTCCTGTTTCCTCACTGAGATTACAAGCCTGACGCTGAAGGCCATGAGGAAAAGCCATCTAACACGGCAGTGCATGGGCGGACCACCAATAACCACACCATGATGACAGCTGTCTAACCATAAAAGAACACCCGTGACAAAAATCAACACAACTGATCAAACATCTAGTCTTAGGAGAGTAGACAGTCTACCCTGGTTCAGTACTTCTACAGAGAGACTAGCCGGGATCCATTCCAGCTCCTCTGAATCCATTCCAGCTCCCCTGGATCCATTCCAGCTCCTTTGAATTCATTCCCAGCTCCTTTTAATTGCTCATTTGAACTTCTGCCTCTTCTTGAAATGTTGTGATTTTTATGTGGCAGGCAGGGACCGAAACTAAAGCCCGCCGCCCGCCAAAGGCGGGCAGTTTTTACCTTTGGCGCTTGACACTTAGAGGGCTGCCCGCCGTGTGGCGTGTAGACGTGTAGTTCATAACGATACTCTTGTGCGAGTACAGATTATAGCCGCTCTTGTCTTTTTTTTCTCCGCCGCGAGATCGTTAAAAAACTACAAGTCCCACATTGCACTCAAGTCAACGGTCCAATCACAGTAGAGTGACGTGACTGGTTTCATGAGAAAGAAAGCAAATGACCAATCGGAAGCTCTCATTTGGCTTGTTTACTTCCTGAAACGCCACCATTGCGATATGCGGGCAGTCTGCTCTAGTCTATATCGGACCTCCATGAGCTACCGTTACTGTTTAAACAATGACCCAGTCAACTATTCACTTTTAGTTTAATACATGACGAGGCATTGTCTAACGGTATCTAGCTGGCTAGCTACTGATAGCTGCTGATATCAACAAATGCTCCAGCAATAGTCGACTTGCATAATACCTCCGTTCCCTCGTTAGCTAGCTTAGCTAGCTCACGTTAGATCCATCTGTCCCAGTAAACTAAATTGTCTTAACGTTATCTACCGGGCTAGCAGTAGCTACAGATAGCTCCTGATATCAATGTCTTATAACATTGATTGAATGCGTATTCTAGCTGAGGGCATGTTGAATGTGATTTGACAAAAGAACCGTAACGTTATAAATAGGGTCCAGCTGCATCGCCGGAGAATCCTTGCATGCTGAATGTAGGGTCTAGCTGAATATAGGGTCTAGCTGCAGGGCCGGAGAATCCTTGCTGGAGCTGGAGGCTACTCAAGTATACACACAGACAGTGGAGCTGTTTGTAGATAGCAAGCATTTTGACGTATTGCGTGGTGGCGATGTCTCGCAAATAATACAACTACAAGTATGATTATATAATATATATTTTATTTAAAAAAAAAATTATATAAAATATATATATATATATTTTTAATCAAAAAAAATTTGGCAGGTAAGAAATATGCTTGGCGGGTAGACTCTTCCCATCTACCCGCCACTGGCCGGTGAGTCAAAAAGTTAATTTCGCTCCCTGGTGGCAGGCGTGGTTGATTCATGGGGCTGGATCCAGGCTACAGACCAACATCCAGGCTACAGACCAACATCCAGGCTACTGACACACATCCAGGCTACAGACCAACATCCAGGCTACAGACACACATCCAGGCTACAGACCAACATCCAGGCTACAGACACACATCCAGGCTACAGACCAATATCCAGGCTACAGACCAGCATACAGGCTACAGACACACATCCAGGCTACAGACACACATCCAGGCTACAGACCAACATCCAGGCTACAGACACACAGCCAGGCTACAGACACACATCCAGGCTACAGACACACAGCCAGGCTACAGACACACATCCAGGCTACAGACCAACATCCAGACTACAGACACACATCCAGGCTACAGACCAACATCCAGGCTACAGACACACAGCCAGGCTACAGACACACATCCAGGCTACAGACACACAGCCAGGCTACAGACACACAGCCAGGCTACAGACCAACATCCAGACTACAGAAACACATCCAGGCTACAGACCAACATCCAGGCTACAGACCAACATCCAGGCTACAGACCAACATCCAGGCTACAGACCAACATCCAGGCTACAGACACACATCCAGGCTACAGACACACATCCAGGCTACAGACCAACATCCAGGCTACAGACCAACATCCAGGCTACAGACCAACATCCAGGCTACAGACACACAGCCAGGCTACAGACCAACATCCAGGCTACAGACCAACATCCAGGCTACAGACACACATCCAGGCTACAGACACACAGCCAGGCTACAGACCAACATCCAGGCTACAGACCAACATCCAGGCTACAGACACACATCCAGGCTACAGACCAACATCCCTTTAAACGAAGAACCATATAACACCATTTTGAAATGTTTAGTCAGTCTGTGTATTTGCAGTTGTGAAGTTAATCCAAATCACTTGAAAGTGTGAATGTAATATATCACCTGAAAATACTCAACATCGACTGTGTTTAACTGTGAATGAACAGTCTAACTTACCATATTTAGATAATAAAGTACTCAACCTTGACTGTCTTTAACTATGAATGAACACAACACTCTAATTTACCAGATGTAGACAATAAACGACTCAACCTCTACTGTTTTAACTATGAATGAAAAAAAACACTCCAACTTAGTATCTTTTTATAATAAAGTACTCAACCTCTACTGTCTTTAACTATGAATGAACACAACACTCCAACTTAGCATCTTTATATAATAAAGTACTCAACCTATAATAAAGTACTCACGAGGTACAGGGATGAGGAAGGGATTTGACATTCACGGTTTGCTTTTGTTTGTTTATTTTATTTTATTTTTTCATAAAAATTGTTGAGATCAATGATTTGTTTTGATTTTATATTGTTTGTATTTATTTACATGTTCGAAATAAAGATTTAAAATCAAATCAACCTCTACTGTCTTTAACTATGAATGAACACAACACTCCAACTTAGTATCTTTATATAATAAAGTACTCAACCTCTATGAATGAACACAACACTCCAACACTGTTCTTCTGAAAATGTAAAACAGGTTAATCGTCTGAGGTATCTATTTGTGATTTTTCAACAAATAGTAAATGTCTCAACCAGCCAGAATCTTAACGGACACAAGTGGATCAAATATGTAAATTGTCATATCTCAAACCTCTTTTCTTGATCCTCTAATCACGACGGAAGCCATAGGGACCCAACTGTTGTGATTGGAGGATCAAGCAAAGAGGGGGCCCTGTTCCTCGTACCTGGCTAACTGAGTTAGCCGGATCATTTTCAGCATAGCTTGACTTAAGCCAGACCTTTCCGTTCCCCGACGTCGGATTGTCTAAATCACTATGGCAACATATCAAAAAGTTTTAACCTGGTCGAGGGCAGGGTTATGTTCAGTTAGCTGGATAACCTGCATGGCCACACCCTCGCAAAGAAATGCCAGCTCCCTTCCTGAAATAATTCTCACAGTCTAGATCCCATTATACCATTCTGAATTATGTTTTTGTGCTTCGTTTTTCGGGGCTTTTGAAATGTAAAATAATAGACCTAAAATGCTGATAATAAATCATATTCAGCCTATAGTCTTACTTTGTCCTAAATAATGCACGTCATATTTATAAGGATACGGCGCTCGCGCGTCGCGACACACACAAGTGGTTATTTTAATAACGTGGAGCGTTGCAAATGTGAATCCTGCTGGGATATTTTTAATGAATGAAACCTATCGGGCGTTTGGCTCTGATTAGTTTCATATTCTTCGCTGTTGATGTATTTGCTTAACGGAGCGCCCGGATTGTGTTTCATTCAAGCATAAATTGAAGCGTCTTTATGCGTGGACCGTGGATTATGAATTACGAAGAATCTGAATCTGTGGATTGTTGAATTGTATCACTGTCACTCACACGTTATTGTTATATTGTAACTGGGATTAAAATGTCTGATGAGATGCGCTGTTTGACGGATTTGAGAAATTGAATGAGCCGTTGACATTAATGAATTTGAGAAAATGCATTTATCTGTTCAAGCACTATCTGATGATGAACATGAGGTGTCACTGGTATAAACCAAAGGTTAATCGATTCAATGCATGTATGGATGATGTCCGAAACAGATTAAAACCTGATTAATAGTGAAACTGTAGCCTCCCTCCAAGCCTCTCTGATGGCCCTTGTTACACACAGTGTTTTTGTGCTCGTTTTTATACGTTTTTGAATACGTTTGCTGTCCCTATTACATAGAAATGCCGTTTTTGCCGAAACGTTGTGGCCCTACTGAAAACGCTAAATTGTGTTTCCGTTTTGGAATAGCGCCAAAAACTCGCCGACAACATGTTGTGTAATCTACGCGGAGCCGTTGTTGCTCAACGCCCATGCGCAGTAGATACCATCTGCGTGCCCTTCCGGTGACAACAGAGCTGTCTCAAATAGCTGCAGCTACCATGGGTTGTCAAGTTATTGTTATAAGGACCCCAGTCCAAGCTACAACAGTCTGCATTCCCTTAACAATTGTTTGTATTGAGCCGTATTGTATTGTACCCATTATGCAATATGTTAAATAAAGTTTACATCCATTCATTCTGCTAGCATTACCGATTGCATGAGCACTGCCGCTGGCTAACGTGAGCTAGCGTTAGCTATCAGACCCTGTTAGCTCAAGCTCCTCTTTCAATCTTAACAAGCATTAAACAAAATGGCCCAGTCATCTATTCACCTTTGTTTAATACACACAGCGTTGTCTCTAATGTTATCTAGCTACTGATAGCTCCCGATATCATCAGTTTGGTGCTGGCTGGTTAACGTGAGCTAGCGTTAGCTTCTAGCCACAATGCTATACTGTTATACTGGCATATTCCATTCACGTTAGCATGTAGCTAACAATGTAGCTAACAACATTGCCGATCCTTTTTGAGACTAAACTATCCGCTCTTGGTGGTCACTTGTGTTGATGTTAGTTTTGTTTCATCAACAAATGAGAGGCAGAACACACAGTGAATGTATCCGTTTTGTTTATTGCACTTTTATTACACTTTGCTGAAAAATAAGTGCTGCATTTGGGTAAATAGGCATTTAAAGATGGTGGCGCCTTGTTGACATTTTCTTTGCAGGAAGTGTATTGGCACATTCAAGTTCTGATTGGTTGAAAATTGCCTTCATGTTCGCCATGTTCGTACACTTTGGCAGTGTACTACATCACTGTACTCAGGTTGCAAAACGTATGTCTCACTCGGCTACCTCTACGTTGCGACCTGGAAAAGCTAAACTTATCTGAAAACGAAACTAAGGTGTAACCGCAGCCTGACACGTTATTTCGGGGGTCCTGCCTTGAAAACTTTTGGAACCATGTATTTAAATATAAAGTACATACCTAAGCCGAGCGCATACAGTACAGATATCCTCATAAGTATCTATTAATTCGTATCAATTAGATCAAAGCTCTTTGGGCTTGTTTGTATCTACTTATTCTGAAAGAGTTGAACTAATTATCTTCGCTAGCAATAGATCTCATTCGATTATTCATTCCATTAAGCCTACTGCCAGCAGGCACATTTAAAGAAATATAATCTGATTGATTGGGGTAATGAGGGATTTAAAATTAGCCTATAGATTATGCATTTAACTTGTCGGCAAGGCTATTGAGCCGTACTGTATTGTACCCATTCTGCAATCTGTTAATAAAGTTTTCAATCAATCAATCAATCAATGCCGTTAGAAAATCTGAATTTCTGCGATCGACACTTGCTGTCTTTTCAGGTGAGGCGGCCGCGCGCAATTATCCTGAGTATCAAGTCTGGTTCGAATGAACGAGACTGAATCAGCGTTCGAGGAACAGGGAAAGCCCGGATTCAAACATCGGGTTAATTGAATCTGGCTAATGGGACTTTTAATCGACTTAGTTGAACCAGGTACGAGGAATAGGGCCGGGTCTGAGATCCAGGTGAACTGAAGCTAACTCTAGACTCGGACTCTTCCATCACTGAATATGACTGCAGTGTTTCCCACCGTTTCTTGGGTTATTGAGTCTATTGAGTTTTCTTTTTATTGTCACTGAGGTTTATTGCATTTTTATTGAAGAGTTTATTTTTACATCTTTATTTGATGCTTGCACAGTCTAGGGGGAACTTGCAGAAGAAACATTTCACTGCCATTGTACTTGTATGTATACTTGACTTTGACGTTGTGTGGTTAACCAGGGTGAGCAAGATCAAGGCTACATTCCAGTAGTGGAGATGAGATGTGACACAAGAAGCACTGTGTACCAGTGTATTCGTTTGGTGACGGGTCTGGATGATAGTGGTGATGAGCATAATCTCATATCTTCAGTATGTATCGGAAACACTGGACAGCTTAGAATGAGACAAATGTGAACCCATATGTACTATGGCAGAATAATATATCAATATTAGTTGTTTACCGCGTTTATTTGTGTTATCGTATGGCAGGGTGTTTTTAAAAAAAATGTAGTTCTGAATGTTACAGTCCAAATATTGCTGTCCAATATCAATTACATTATCTAACATGCTCTTTTCCACATCCAGACAAATACTGTGATATGAATATCAAACATTTGCCCAATCTCTACCACGTACCAAGTTCAAGTACTGTACATGGTCCGTTTCCTCAGCCGGGCTTACTTGGTCAAGGAAAAGGGAACCCCACGGAAAATCGCCTGCGGTCCCGACCTGGACTTATTAGGCTGCCGTACAGTATATCAGATTCAACCTGATAGCCTACTGACCTACACACGGTGAACCCTCTGCCTCCTTAAATAGTCGGCCTTGGCGCACTGTATCCTGTATCCTGAGGGGGCGAGGAGCCGACAAAGCGATACATGGTGTAAATAGCCTCTGTGGCAAAGACCCAAGCGCTGTCGCTGCAATACGCTCTGCCTGCACGGCAGGTGGAAAAGTGCTGGGCCATAAAAGAAACGTTCATCACCTTGGCAGTAAGCAAGTGCACTTTTAGCTGAAGGGTCAAAGGTCGTAGAAGTAGGAGGAAGAGCAAAGGAGACTGGATGGGCTATTTTCAAGTCAGTCAGAAAAGGTAAAACCGATATAACAACACAGAGAGACATGTCAATATCTCCTCCTCCTCCTCCTCTACTCTTCCAAGAGTTAAACTAAGGAGTTTAAATGGAGGAGAGGACGTTCCAGTATTCTGAATGTTCCCCCGTTCGGTTCCAACTCCTCCCGGCAGTGTGTCGAAGTGTCCTTGAGCAAGACACTTAACTCCCGATGAGCAGGTTGGCACCTTGCATGGTCGCTGTTGGTGTGTTGGGTGAATGTGAGGCACACGTTGTAAAGCACTTTGGATAATAGCACTATATAAATGCAGTCCATTTACAGTTTAGAAGTCACAATAATGGAGGACAATAAGACTGTCATATCCTAGGAGACGTCAGAATAATGGAGGAGAGGACAAGACTGTCATATCCCAGGAGAAATCAAGAATAATGGAGGAGGCCCAGACTGT
>NC_140175.1:76879741-76889741 GCF_963971535.1 Notolepis coatsorum
GGAGATTACGTTCGTCACCAACACCGGAGACGCTGGATTCGCCTGTTCGAATCCAGCTCACAGCTCCGGGGTTGTCACCAGCTTGGCTGGCCGTTCACACTAATACAATTGGCAGTATTAGAGAGTGGGAAAGCTGGCGGGGTGGGTCCGGGTCGTTGTAAACAGCGACTCCTACAGTTCGGTCGGGGCGCCTGCTCAGCGCGGATAGGATCTAAGGGGGGTAGTGTGATCCTTCCACACGTTACACCCTCTCAGTGAAAGTCCGCGCTGCCAGGTGAAAAGAAGCGTTTGATTGGCTAGACGTGTGTCGGAGGAAGCACGTGATGATAGCCTCCACTCTCCCAGACCGACTGTGGGGGGTAAGTGCGCAGCGACCAGGAAGGGGATTGGGAATTGGCATAACGACTAACATTGGGATGGGAGAAAATCAGAGGAAAAAGGAGGGGGGAAAAGATAAAAAAAAAACATACTGGTACTATTATCAAGTAGGACCCAGTCCCATTAAAACATACTGGTACTATTATCAAAATGGGGTCCCACCACATGACACTCGTGACAGGCACATGACTCATTTTGTGTCCCCGGTTTAAGAAACGTCTTTGTGTTGAGCAGCACATGTCATGACACTAGTTCTAATAATGAAAATGAAACCCATTCAAAACCCGGTCCATCGTTTCAGAAATGCATTTGGGTACCGATGGGGAAATCGGTTTTCTCAGTTCCTGAAAGAGTTCACTTTCTGGAGATCCTACAACATCTGACAGCAGTCGTGTGAGAAGGTCATGTGACCACAGCCGAGCTAGAGAGCAGGATGTGAGCCAAGCAGGGCGGGAGGCTGGAGGTCTCTCTCTATGACCCCTGTGACCCCTGTGACCCCTGTGACCCCTCTCTACAGAGCATAATAAATACTCATGAGCCGTGACGCCATCTTTCAGAGAGCGGGTCAGAACCCAACGCTGGGTCACGGGAAGATTGAAATAGGTCCCTAAATTATTCTGGAGAAACGGAATTAAACTGACCTGAACAAGTGCTTCATACATGCTTGGAAGGGTGTGCAGTCGTGCAGCTACTTTATTGAGTCAAGACCTCAGTTTATTCAGAACTATATGGTGTTCTTTACTGCCAGCATGGTGTCCTTGTCACCATAATAGAGACACTGTTACTGCCAGCATGGTGTCCTTGTCACCATAATAGAGACACTGTTACTGCCAGCATGGTGTCCTTGTCACCGTAATAGAGACACTGTTACTGACAGCATGGTGTCATTGTCACCGTAATAGAGACACTGTTACTGCCAGCATGGTGTCATTGTCACCGTAATAGAGACACTGTTACTGCCAGCATCGTGTCCTTGTCACCGTAATAGAGACACTGTTACTGCCAGCATGGTGTCATTGTCACCGTAATAGAGACACTGTTACTGCCAGCATGGTGTCCTTGTCACCGTAATAGAGACACCGTTACTGCCAGCATGGTGTCCTTGTCACCGTAATAGAGACACTGTTACTGACAGCATGGTGTCCTTGTCACCGTAATAGAGACACTGTTACTGCCAGCATGGTGTCCTTGTCACCATAATAGAGACACTGTTCAACAGATCTACTTGTTGCTACATGCTAACAATAGGGTGGAGAAACTAACTGCGTTTCAATATTTGTCAAAAACTTTACCTTTTGTGGCTTATTATCCCGAATGATAACAGTTAATGAAATAATTCATTCAGAACGCTGAACTTTGAACCCCCACAGTATCTGACAGGAAGTGTAGTTCGGAATAATTCCATCGCTGATCCACAGCTATGCATCCCCTCGACAAAATGGCCACAAAAAACTACAATTCCCATGATTCAAATTTTTCAAAATGGTCGCCGTCTTGTAATAGACTTCAGCAAATCGAGAAGTTAAAACTATCTAATGGCACTTTTAACCTATTGCTAAACTAACGTATTGATGATAATATACATTCTACATGCTTTTGTGACATGTTAGTGATGTTAATACTTGAAAACGTTTGATTAAAAAATCGCAAAAAATCTGATTTATGACCATATCAAATTTGCTGACGACACCGTAGTGGTGGGCCTGATCTCTGCAAACTACGAGAGGGCCTACCTGGAAGAGGTCAAGGTCCTGGCGGGATGGTGCCAGGAGAACAGCCTCTCACTAAACGTCAGCAAAACAAAGGAGATGATTGTGGACTTTAGGAGGTCGGGGGTCAGGGACTACAGCCCCCTCAGCATCGACGGGGCACCGGTTGAGAGTGAACAGTTTTAAGTACCTCGGAGTCCACATATCCGAGGACTTGACATGGACCACACACATTGACAGTGTTGTGAAGAAGGCACGACAACGCCTCTACTTCCTCAGGCGCCTAAGGAAGTTCCAAGTCAGTCAGAAGATCCTTAAGAACTTCTACTCATGTACAATAGAGAGCATCCTGACTGGCAATATCACCTCCTGGTTTGGGAATAGCACCGCACAAGACCGAAGCAGACTACAGAGAGTGGCACGTTCAGCCAAACGCACAATTGGAGGGGGGCTTCCCACTCTCCAGAACATTTACAACAAGCGGTGCAGGGGTAAGGCTAAGAGAATTATTAAGGACTCCAGCCACCCAAACAACTGCCTCTTTGAACTGCTGCGGTCAGGCAAGCGATACCGGAGTCTCTGTGAGGTTCGCCTGTTCCCTGGACCTTTAATTCCCTGTCTCCCCACCCACTCGCTCCGTTCCTTTAAGGTACTTTGTTGATTTATTGCATTCCCTGGTACTGTGAGGTTCGCCTCTTCCCTGGACCTTTAATTCCTGTTCCCTGGACCTTTTATTCCCTGTCTCCTCACCTCACCAGCCCCCACCCTCGCGTTGTCGTTACTGTGAGGTTCGCCTCTTCCCTGGACCTTTAATTCCTGTTCCCTGGACCTTTAATTCCCTGTCTCCTCACCTCTCCAGCCCCCACCCTCGCGTTCGTTTACTCTCGTCTGCTCTTCAGCAGCCCACACCCTTGGACTACCTTTCATTATGTGTTTGATTGGTCCGTGCCGAACACACACTTCTAAGTCAAGTATCAATTACCATCACGCACCTGATGTGTGTTCTAATTAGCGCCCCAGTGGGCTTTAAATACCTCGATCTCCCCCCCAGTCCTTGTCGGGTCATTCTTTATCTGTAAGCTCCTACGGGAGATTTCCTATCTGTATCTGTTTCGGTATTCTGTATGCTGTTTCATCTCCGGCGTGAGACGAGTCTGTATGCTGTTTCATCTCCGGCGTGAGACGAGGTGCAAGCCTTCGCCACCTGTCGCCGTTTGCCTGGAGTGGGACACAGCCTGCGCTCTCTAATTCTCTACGGGAGGTATTCCAGTGTTCCACTCCAGACCCCGCGCCAGACGCGCTCCTACAGCAGACGCGCTCCTACAGCGGACGCGCTCCTACAGCAGACGCGCTCCACTCCAGACCCCGCGCAGACGCGCTCCTACAGCAGACGCGCTCCACTCCAGACGCGCATCGCTCTCTAATTCTCTACGGGAGGATGTGTCTCTCCGAGCCGGCGCGCTCTCCGAACCGGCGCGTTCTCCAAGCCGACGCGCTCCACTCCAGACCCCGCGCCAGACGCGCTCCTACAGCAGACGCGCTCCTACAGCGGACGCGCTCCTACAGCAGACGCGCTCCACTCCAGACCCCGCACAGACGCGCTCCTACAGCAGACCCGCTCCACTCCAGACGCGCATCGCTCTCTAATTCTCTACGGGAGGATGTGTCTCTCCGAGCCGGCGCGCTCTCCGAACCGGCGCGTTCTCCAAGCCGACGCGCTCCACTCCAGACCCCGCGCAGACGCGCTCCTACAGCAGACTCGCTCCTACAGCAGACGCGCTCCACTCCAGACCCCGCGCAGACGCGCTCCTACAGCAGACGCGCTCCTACAGCGGACGCGCTCCTACAGCAGACGCGCTCCACTCCAGACCCCGCACAGACGCGCTCCTACAGCAGACGCGCTCCTACAGCAGACGCGCTCCACTCCAGACCCCGCGCAGACGCGCTCCTACAGCGGACGCGCTCCTACAGCAGACGCGCTCCACTCCAGACCCCGCGCAGACGCGCTCCTACAGCAGACGCGCTCCACTCCAGACGCGCATCGCTCTCTAATTCTCTACGGGAGGATGTGTCTCTCCGAGCCGGCGCGCTCTCCGAACCGGCGCGTTCTCCAAGCCGACGCGCACCACTTCAGACGTTTAGCCGGCGCGCTACTACTCCAGACGCGCATCGCTCTCTAATTCTCTACGGGAGGATGCGTCTCTCCGAGCCGGCGCGCTCTCCGAACCAGCGCGTTCTCCAAGCCGACGCGCACCACTTCAGACGTTTAGCCGGCGCGCTACTACTCCAGACGCGCATCGCTCTCTAATTCTCTACGGGAGGATGCGTCTCTCCGAGCCGGCGCGCTCTTCAAGCCGACGCGCACCACTCCAGACGTCTAGCCTGTGCGCTCCTACTCCATCCCTGTAAGCAGCTCTGGCCCTCGCCCTGTCCAAGGCCTTAACCCTGTTTTCTCTGTCCCTGTCTCCAGCCCGCCTCCCCGGGCCTCTGTCCCTGTTCCCCTCTCCAGTGCCCCTGTTCCTGCCCAGTCATTTGCCCTGGCCCTGTTCCTTTAGCCTTAGCCCCTTAGCCTGCTCGCCTCTTAAAGGCACAGTGCCAATTTTTCCCTAATTCTTGTTTCCAGTATTTTGTGTTCTCCCTTAGCCTTCCCCTTAGCCTGCTCGCCTCTTAAAGGCACATTGCCCTTTTTCCTTGTTCCAGTATTTTTGTGTTCTCCCTTAAAGGGACAGTGCCGCTTTTCTGTTGTATTCAATAAATGCCCAGTTCTTGGCTTACTCTCATACCTGTCTTGTGTTGTGCGATTGGGGTCGGTTACAAACCATAACAGTCTCATGGCAAGCACAGAAAGACTCAGAAGAAGCTTCTATCCCCAGGCCATCAGGTTGCTCAACGAACAATAACACTATGCAACAACCATCAAATGCACTCACAACACACACATCCACACGCACACACTCACTTTAAACAAACAACACACTGCAGCACCCACTCTCCCACTCTCCCACACTTTAGAACACCTAAACACACTTTATATTTATTGGTAAAGGATTTGCACTACAACCCATACCTCAGTACACCTTACTGTAAATTGTACCTAAATTGTACCTCATCCCATTTCTGCTTTGCACTATATAGTATTGTATATTAGTATATTGCATAGTATATTGTATATTGTATGGTAACTCAGTTACTCTATTCTGCATCGAACATTGTACATATGTATATACTACGTATGTGACTTCTATTTTTACTTCTATTTTTACATGCTATACTATTTTATTTTATTTCATACTTATCTTTTGTCTAGCACAGTCTCTGGAGCGTAACAGAAAGAAGCATTTTGTATAAAAGTATTCTGTACTTCTGTATGACAAGTTGACAACTATTAAAGAAACTTGAACTTGAAACTTGAACATATGCCATTTTGGGGTCGGTACCGACCCCGTCGGGTGGAACAGGTTAACCTACACTGACCTGCATCGGACACTACATCTGTAATGGGACCATGAACCAATGAAACCAGCCGTTGCTCTGTCTGTCTGTCCAACCCTACAGTTAAGTAGATCTTTCCCTCTCTAGTATCAGTCCTCTTCATTTTCTACCTCTGTCTCTCTTCTACCCCTTTTTCCCCTCTCTCTCTCTCTCCATTTCTCTCTATCTGACTATTTCTCTCCTGCTCTCTCTCTCTCTCTCTCTCTCTCTCTCTCTCTCTCTCTCTCTCTCTCACTCTCTATCCTTTCTTTCTGTACCTTTCTCCTGACAACCCTCTCCCTCTATCCTGTTATTTCCCTACATCCTTCCTCTCTCTCTCTTTCACCATCTCTCCGATACTCCCCCCCCCCCCCCCCCCCCCCCTCTCCATTTCACGCTCTCTTCTCTATCGTTCTCCCTCGGTCACTTTCATTTTATGTCTCTCCTATACTCCCTCTCTCTTTCTCCTCTTCATTCTGTACCAATCTCTCTGCTACCCCCCCTCTGTCATCCCCCACTCTGAGATAAGAGTGTTTACAGTGGGATCAGGGTGTGGACTCTAGTGTTTGTTCCTCCTCTGTCTTTAGCCTGGTGTCCATTTAGACCTACAGAGAGCATTCTGATAACACGTAAGAGCTTCCTGTTAGTCCCACTCCACTGGATGGCAGCCACAAGAGCACAGAGAGAGAGAGAGAGAGAGAGAGAGAGAGAGAGAGAGAGAGAGAGAGAGAGAGAGAGAGAGAGAGAGAGAGAGAGAGAGAGAGAGAGAGAGAGAGAGAGAGAGAGAGAGAGCGAGCGAGAGAGAGAGAGAGAGAGAGAGAACACTATTGAGACATGGTTGATTGAGTGATTATTTTTATTAGTGTCATGCACCCAAGGTACCCAGCCCACATGGACTTACAAGACATAATATAACCTCCATGTTATACATACATGGTGTTCCGTCTTCTCTCCCATGCCCTACAAACAACATCTGTCTATGATGAACTCAAAGTGATTCAAAAAAGATTTTCTCCAATTCAACAAAGAGTTCCCACACCCAGTCCACTTTACTTGCCATTAAAACGTCTTTATTTATTAGGAAGTTAAATGGTAAATGGCTGCATTTATATAGCGCTTTTATCCAAAGAGCTTTACAATTTGTTCCTCACATTTTTACCCATTCACTCACACATTCACACACCGACGGCAGAGGCGACCATGCAAGGTGCCCACCTGCTCATCGGGAGTAATTAAGTGTCTTGCTCAAGGACACTTCGACACACTGCCCAGGAGGAACGGGAATCGAACCAGGAACATCCAGATAACCAGACGACTCCTCTACCTATACCAAGCCACTGTCACCTCCCAGGAAGGTCTTGGTACAGGTATCTTAATTGCTTTTTTTTTAAGATGACCTGATGAAAATCCTTGTACCGAATTGATACATTTTGTATAAAGACAATGACTTGGGATCCACTTGTATAAAAAAATAAAATAAAATGGGAATCAGAGTAGGGAAGGATATACAGTAGGGTGGGGGGGCTAAGGGGAATACATGGAGAGATAGAGGAGGGGTCATATTGTGAATTGTGTGTGTAAATATTTATTAAAAAAAGAAAAATCTGTAACATCGTATTCATCTATTAGGTTAAAGATTTCAAATGACTTTTATTCATTATTTTTGATAACCATTAGGTTAAAGGGGAACTATTTTACTATTTCTTTCACTATTTGGGCACTTTTACACAATTCCTGTGAGTTTATGGAACACCTCTGTAATTTTAAATTTTTTTTAATTCATTGTTTTGTATTTCTAATCAAGTCCTCAAAAACAGCATTTTTCTACCTCAAGATCTTACGCCGTTTTGAGCCTGGGCTCCAACCACGGTGGGAACTGTGTGGAGTGTGTGGCGGCATCTGCCACATTATCATGCAGCGGAGTCTCTCTGACATCACAAATCAGCACATTTTCAGATGACTCAGTTCAGTGAGGGTGAATATTGTGAGAGGAGAATTGGAAGAATGTGCCAATATGAGAATTAGAGACATAGATCATATTAATATAAGTCCACATAGCTAGGAAACAATGCTAAACACTGAAAAAGGCAATTTATAAGATAGTTCCCCTTTAAAGTATCTAATCATTTTTAGATTTTTTTTATTACTATGTGTGTTATTTCTAAATCAGAAGTTGTATTCACACTATGAGAAGAAAAAGAGTGTAATTGTGGGGGAAATATGAGCTTGTCTCCTCCCTCTCTGTCCCTTCTACCCATTTGTATTGCCCCCCCCCCCCCCCCCCCTCTCATGGGTATTAATAACGGCCCCTTCCTGTGAATCGGTCTCTTCTCTCCTGGTGGAGAGCCGTCCAAGCCATATTCTCTAACTTTGTATTTGATACCTTCATTCTGAGTTAATAAATTGTATTAACCGGATCTCCATTGACTGAGTAAGTTATTATGTAATCCACAAGGGAGAGAGTGTGTGGGGTGGGTGGGTCATGCTCAAAAGTCCCAACCAAAATAAGTGCCCCACCTCCCCACATTGCCATTACTTTCACATGCAACATTTTACTGGGTAGATGACAAGAACGAGAGTTGCAGACATTGCCGCCAGTCCCAACAGACCCAGGCTATGAATCATTATGGTGGCGCTGGGGGGAAGGTCAACCAAAAATCAACAGGTGTCAACCTCTAGGGGTCATGTTGTGACTGTACGGCTGATGGGTCAGGGAATACGCCGACAGTTTTGACCTGACGGTGGCGCTAGAGGAGAGGTCACAGGGTCACCGAAGTCAATCGATTTGGTGACCCTCTTGGGGCCATGAACGTGCACAGCAAATTGAAGGTCTATAAGAGTCATAATATCGGCATCAGTAAATTTGAGGTTTGAGGCCCAGCCCTACCCTCTCCACTGAACAAGATAAATAAGATGACTTCACTAAATTTGTCTCCGCGTTCACCACAATCTCCCAGTCTCTTTCAGTCGTTCACTATATCTCACCCTCTCTCTCTTTCTCTTCATGAAGGTTGTTTCCTTCCAGGGTCCCCAATATTTCCCCAAAACACAAATACCTCCGATATCAATCTGTACCGCTCTCCATCATTCAGCAACCTTCTGGGTCGCCATGCCAACTGTTATAACTCACGGCTGCGTACGGTAACTCGCTCAGGTTCCTCAGCTCGCCTCTCTCTTCCTCTCTTTGTTGGGACAAGAGGCCTGCTGTACGACCCGTGCGCCTTAAACCGCCCCAGGCATCACCGCGGGCCCTGGAGCCCAAAGGAAACAGCCGTTCATCAGGCGAACGTGAAGTGGCCGTTGATCTAATGGTTTTTGGATAAACATGTCTCGTCTCAGAATGGCTTTCCTGTTCCTCTGATCCCTCCTCGGGTTCTCCGAAGGAAAAACAAGCGCGAGCCGGAAAACTGTAATTCCTCTTGCTTGCTTACATTCGCCGTGTGTTTGCGGAGTTCAGCCACTTACGGGAGAATGGAGATCAATAGGAAAACATTTACGTTAGAAAGCCCCTCTGCGTTTCACCCTCAAGGGAGACAAACTCCATTCTGGGCTGAAGCGCAAAAGGAGACATGTTTCATATGGGGGGGGGGGGGCAAGACTTTCTCTGTAATGTACCAGTGCTTTTGTGTGACAAATCTCTGAACTTGATCCTGTTTTTAATCACAGGATACTCGTGGTCGTAGACTGCAGCACTAATGGAACAGTGGAAAAGATGATAATCTTTAATTGTATTTATTTAAGGAAATCTATTTCAGGCGAGTGGATCTAAAATTCGAAACGCGGATGCTGGGGGGGGGGGGGGGGGGGGGCTGGACACGACGACACGAATCTCCATTTGAAATGAATGGATGTTATGTCAACACATTTTTTTTTAAACAGAACTGACGTTTTGAAGAGAAAAAAACCACAAGTTAAATCCCTGTAGAATTAGCTAGAACAGTAAATTGTCGGGGCGCCACGGTGTTGCTTGGACTAGTGTGCTTGCCTTGGACACTGTCCATGTAACGGTAGAATGGGCTGGATCCTAACTCATGCTAACAGGCACGTTTACCTCTCTTTCCCCGTCTATCATCACTACTGGCTGAAATACTAATAAAATAAAACTGTAGCTGCCCAAAGACAGCAGTATTGCAGTACAAAGTGGACTGTATGTAACAATAAAACAGTATTGCAGTACAAACTGGACTGGGTGTAACAATAAAACAGTATTGCAGTACAAACTGGACTGGGTGTAACAATAAAACAGTATTGCAGTACAAACTGGACTGGGTGTAACAATAAAACAGTATTATTTGCAGTACAAACTGGACTGGGTGTAACAATAAAACAGTATTATTTGCAGTACAAACTGGACTGGGTGTAACAATAAAACAGTATTATTTGCAGTACAAACTGGACTGGGTGTAACAATAAAACAGTATTCCAGTACAAACTGGACTGAG
>NC_140175.1:76895665-76898165 GCF_963971535.1 Notolepis coatsorum
GGGCTAAAGCTTAACAGGTTAAATGTATACATCTAAGGAGCAGGAACATTGGATTCGTTCACATGAAGGCCATTGGGGCCTTTTGGAACACCTGCCATGTGAGAAGTAGCACATCACCTCACACCAGGCCAACGATACAGCCCTGGGAAGACAAGCACCCGGCGGAGCGAAGCAGCTCAATGAAGTCATGAAGTCATGAAGAGGAGCTTGGAGTCAAAACTCTTTCAGCTGAACTAGTATGAACCCTCCTTACTGCATGCCAAGTGAAAGAAACAGAGAGTGAGAGAGAGAGAGAGAGAGAGAGAGAGAGAGAGAGAGAGAGAGAGAGAGAGAGAGAGAGAGAGAGAAAGAGAGAGAGAGAGAGAGAGAGAGAGAGAGAGAGAGAGAGAGAGAGAGAGAGAGAGGAGAGAGAGAGAGAGAGAGAGAGAGAGAGAGGAGAGAGAGGGTGAGGCTTCCAATGGTTTAGTCCTTCTACTGGAGTGTATTTCATCATTCAACTCTGACATTCTTTCTCTCTCTCATCCCCACCACTTCCTTCTCTACCTCCCTATATCTCTCCCTATTCTCCTCTTCCCGCAAACTCTCCCTCCCTCCCTCCCTCCGTCCCTCAATAAAGCCTTCCGTCCTCCCCTCCCTAAGTAACCCATCATGTCTACCTCTCTGCTCACCTCTACTAGCTCTCTATATCAACCTCCCTCCTTCCCTGCCTCAGCGCACACCACACCCTCTCGCTCTCTCTCTTTGTCTCTCTCCCCTAGCCCCTCTCTTCAGCTTTCTCCCTCTCTCCCTTGGCCCTCTCTCTCTCTCTCTCTCTCTCTCTCTCTCTCTCTCCTCCTTGTCTGTATCAGTGGTTAGCGTAGTATAGCAGCATTACCTCATCCAGAGGTCTTGCCAGCAGCCATGCCAACACAATGAGGCAAGCGATGGTGAATGTACTACCATACTAGTTCATAAGAGTCTAAACAAACACACACACACGCGCACACACACACACACACACACACACACACGCAGCTCTCTGTCACTCTCTCACACGTACCCACACAACATATCATGCACACACGCACACATGCACACACAAACACATGCAAGTACACACACACACACACACACACACGCAGCTCTCTGTCACTCTCTCACACGTACCCACACAACATATCATGCACACACGCACACATGCACAAACGCATGCAAGTACACACACACACACACACACACACACACACACACACACACACACACACACACACACACACACACACACACACACACACACACACACACACACACATAAATATACATGTCCACACAAAAAAAGACTCCCCTCATAGTCAGTCAGTAGATGCATTAGTGGGTTTGATCTTAATCCACAAAGACGTTGTCAGTCGATTAGTCAGTTTCTATGCTGCATGATTGCATTTGGGAAAACTTTACAGACTTGTCAATGAATGGACTAATGGAATTAGTCAACATATCCTATGACTATTAGTCAACTAAGAATGTATTTAGTGGAGGACAGTCCACAGAGACAAGCAGAGACAATTTGGCCACGGATGTCCTGATTTGGTACAAATGTTTTGCCCTCTTGGGCAGAGGTTTTTGTGGAGGCTGTGGCGTACAGGCATGTAGACTACGCCGCGGAAGTGTGGTCGGGTCCCGAACCCATCGTTTAACAGCCTCTGACCTGCAGTGCATCCTCTGACCATCCTCCGCCCTCCGTGTCATTTCGCTGAGTCGCGGGTTTCTGTGTCTGCCGCTCGTGTAAACAGGAGATACAGACCACATGGCCTCTCTTGCTTTAATTGGATACACGACTAAACAACCTCACGGCCGTTTCCCTTCGCCTTTACCGGGGTTACTGTAAACTAAACGCCCAGTCAGGCACAACTATACTCATCCTTACACACACATGTTCTGACTCTCTTTCACCATGTGGTCAAATTTGCATTGCACTGCTTTCTGTCATTAGACGACATTGAATGGTGAACTATGCCTTTAATATCCCAGAGCTTCCCCCTCCTTTTATCCACATACGTACAGGCATGCATAGGCATCTACACACACACGCACGCACACATGCAAACACACACACACACGCACACACACGCGTCACACACACATGCACACACACACAGATGGGCACAGAAGCACATACGCATACAGGCATGCATAGACTCAATGACACAGACACACACACACACACACACACACACACACACACACACACACACACACACACACACACACACACACACACACACACACACACACACACACACACACACCCCCCCCCCCCCCCTCCCTGGGACCCCCAGATTAAAGCTCTACAGCTCCACAAGGTTTACTGTCACTCTCTCAGCACTAATACCCTTTTACTGCGGCCAGCCAGGCCAGGCCAGGCCAAGCCACTCCAAGCCAAACCATGCCAGGCCAAAGCAAACAGGATCTCAGTGAAGTTAATCTGAGCTGTGTTACACAGTCTTTCCCCTACAATATCTGG
>NC_140175.1:76900665-77063165 GCF_963971535.1 Notolepis coatsorum
CTGTGGTTCTGTCTGACTGTCTGTCTACCTGCCTGCCTGTCTGTCTGTCTGTCTGTCTGTCTGTCTGTCTGTCTGTCTGTCTGTCTGTCTGTCTGTCTGTCTGTCTGTCTGTCTGTCTGTCTGTCTGTCTGTCTGCATGTCTGTCTGAATCAGCCATAACTTATACAGTTATGGTCCGATTTGGATGAAACTTCGCACAAGGGTTGACAGCAGGCCAAGGGCCTGAATTAAAAAACAAACACAAAAGGCCACTTCTTTTCACCTGACAGCGAGGAGTTTCACTGGGAGAGCGTGGCGCACGCGGGGGTTCATGCTATCTCCCCCAGATCCCCTCCCTGCTGAACAAGCACCCTACCCCACCGGCTTCCCACCGGCTTCCCACCCGCGAGCAGTGGAAGGCGAGTACTTAGACCTCGACGCTACCCAGACGCCCCAACATTGCACTAACTTACTAACTTACCCGAGCCGGTTCTTGTGTGGTTCTAACTGTTGTGCTGACATCATCAGGTAAGTGCCAAGTTTCATGTTTATATACTTTACTCACTCAAGTGTGTGAATTGACCTGGATATGAATCGTCTGTAGAGCGAATATTTTTAATTCTTTTTTATCTACTTTTTCTCTTATTTTCTATTTTTCTCCCATCCCAATTTCGTATCGTCCAATTCTACCCTCCCCTGTCTCGAACGCTGTTAGACCATGCCTCCCACAGGCCGGCTGCAATGTGGACGAAGCCTTGTATCACGTGTCCCCTCCGGTACTCGAGGAGGCAGCTGTTGCATCTTTTCACCTGCACAGCGCGATCTCTCAGCGGCGAGGGTCTGCGTGGGAGGGACACGCCGCCCCCATTGCTTCCTGATTCTGCTGCGCAGGCGCACCAACCGACCTGTAGGAGTCGCTGTCCACAACGTCCAATCCCCACCCACCAGCTTCCCACCCCTAACACTGCTAATTGCGTTAGTATGAACGACCAGCCAAGCTGGTAGCAATGCCGAGAGCTGGGCTCGAACCCAGCCTCTCCTGCATTAGTGGCGAGCGCCTTTCCCACTGCGCCACTTAGCCGATGTAGAGCGAAATTATATAGTTTCTAAAGAGATAAGAAGGAGCATTTGATGCCATATATGATGACGCTGAAGGTTATCTTTGCTTAGAAGGGTTGGACACGATCGCATTTCAAAAGAGTTCATGAGTGAGTTTTCCATGAAAGCACATTTACGAGAGGAGAGAGGGGATTGTTGTGTTTTGTTTACAAAAAAAAATAGCAGTGGCCATATATCAGCAGCGGCATACCTCTGCTGCTATAGGTGCATGTAGGAGAAACACTGGTGTCTGTGTGTGTTCGCATGCTATCAACAGTTCAGTATAGATAATATGCCACAGGAGAATAGTTTGGCACCGTGTGTGTGTGTGTGTGTGTGTGTGTGTGTGTGTGTGTGTGTGTGTGTGTGTGTGTGTGTGTGTGTGTGTGTGTGTGTGTGTGTGTGTGTGTGTGTGTGCGTGCGTGCATGCGTGCGTGCGTGCGTGCGTGCGTGCGTGTGCGTGTGTGTGTTATTACCAGGTACAGAGATAATGTGTTAGGAGATGATAGTCTGGGAACAGATTCTAAACAGCCTCAGTAAAACTAGCCTCAGAGAAAGTAAAGCCTCCAGACAAGTGAAACAGGCCAGACAGGGGTTGACAGCAGGCCTCTCTGGGTCAATTCATTCCTCAGTGATTTATAATGTTTGGTGAAATAATAACTCCAGTTAGGGCGGTATGGCCAAAATATGATGGTATTTCCTTTTCCAGTACAAATTACAACGTGACTTTATATCTTATAATAAAAACGCACACTTTTTCAGCGAGCTAGAAAGCCGGAACTTGTCATCATTTGCACATCGAAAATTGCTTATAAACATATTCCTTACCTTAACCCTAACCTTAACCATCCCCACCGCGTGTAGCTTATTCCCAGCGGAAGAGTGCGTCGCGTTTCTCTGATTGCGCGAGAGAGCGGCAGTGCGGAAATAGGCTGCATCCTCCACGTCAAGAAAGACAGACAGGCATTCTCTGTGACAAACCCTAACCTTAACCAACTCCGAAATAATGCCTAACCTTAACCCTCCCTAACCTTAACTTAACCCTAACCTTAACCAACTCCGAAATAATGCCTAACCTTAACTTAACCCTAACCTTAACCAACTCCGAAAGAATGCCTAAACTTAACCAGCGGAAGAATGCACGTTTATAATGCACGTTTATAGCGAGAGATGAAAAAAAAAATTGAAGTGATTCGAACTTGTGACCAACCGCACCGCAGGCTCCACAGCACGGCGGCATACCAGTTGAGCTAAGCGTCGAATGAAAAACGTAGGGGATTACGGCTACATAATGCCGCAAGCTCTGCCGCTCCGCTCTGCGGCTGCCGCGCTGCCGCGGGGCGTGTCGCAGCCAATCAGGGAAAACGCGGAAGCACTCTGCAGCACTCTTCCGCTGGGAATAAAGAATAGGGATCCCCACCACCTATTCAAATAAATGTACAAAGGTCTCTCCCAGCCATGGGATCTAGACACTACCTGTTTCAGTTAGGGCTGGGCCATATGCCCAAAAAACTGAGTTTTGACAGTATGACGGTATAGTTTGCCACTACAAATTACAATGTGATGTTAGATCTTTTTCTTGGTCTTTAATACAGTTGTCATGGTCATACTTCATTCAAAATGGTTTATTGTCTTTTACGTTGTAATACTGCTACATGGTATCATTTTCCAATGAACAATATACAGTATGTATTTATTTTCTTAGCATAAATGTATATAGTATTATAAATCCATACCATGGATCCATGACGGACGGTATACCTTCATATTCGACTCCCAGTCCTAGTTTGAACAGAGAAGAAAATCCACTTCCTGGTTTAACTGAATTGAAAGGTATCCGATCCTGAATCTGTTGGATAGATACGGAGCACAAGATTTCATGAAGATATCTTGAACCATTAAACCCAGTCTTTCCGGATCCAGGTGGCGTGAGAAAGCCTCTGTTCACTACGACTATCTCTGTTGTTGTGGAAAGACGTCCACTAAGTAACATCAGGTCCAAAGAAAGCATTTAAATACAGAGTCTGGGTTCTGAACTGGGTTCTTTTTTAATGCTAATGGAATGTAATATAATGCAATTCTCTCCACATTACCTCAGACTCAGTGAGGTATGTAACAATAAAAAAGATTGTTACCATGACTACATGCAGAGAGGCATGACTAGTAGTCTGTCGTGACACGCTGTGAAGGGAACTCAATATTTAGATTCTTACATACATTTACATTCATTTAAACGTGGGAATGTGCAATTATGCTATATGTACGATAACAGTTCAGGTTTGGGCAGAAACATAGAATGGCTGTCAAGGTTTCAACAGCATGCGCGCAAATCAAAGTGTGAATGGTTATTATGTGACAGAATCGCTTGATAAGTGAGGGAACAAACTGTGGAAGAATGTGTGTGAGTCTGTAAGTCTGTGTCTGTGGCTGCTAGCCAAGTCCATTCCCAGAAACAAGCTTACACCGTCTGCCCGCTCCTTAAACACAGCTAGCAGACACACACACACACACACACTCTGCCCCCCCCCCCCCTTCCTCCTCTCTCCCTATCTCTCTCTCCCTCTCATTATACTGGGTGCTTGGTTGGGCCGAACACAGGTTTATCCTAAAATGATCGATGAATAAAGCCTGAAATGCCAACACTGTATTCCCAACACAAACAACACTCAGACATACACAGAGACAAGCAATCAGACACACACGCACGCGGCATGTGCACACACATGTGCACCTGCACGCACAGATGCACGCGCACACACGCACGCACGCACACACACACACACACACACACACACACACACACACACAAACATACACATACTAAGAGAGTAATTCCTCTGCTTCACAATGACCTTGCATAGCTCCACACCTGCTCCCAGCATCTGATAAAACTAAGCCAGTGCTTCTCTCCCCCTCTAGGCGTCGGCCTGCCTTACATGGTGCTGCTGGACAATCTCTTCTACAACAAAGCACAATGAATCCATGCAGATTCCACAGCAGAAGAAAACTCTGCTCTGTACTGAAAGCTCTTTTTATTACCACAACTGAGAACTAAACTTTACGTATCGTGTGATACCAGGTAAACGTTACATATCGGGTGATACCAGGTAAGCATTACCTATCGGGTGATACCAGGTAAACGTTACATATCGGGTGATACCAGGTAAACGTTACATATCGGGTGATACCAGGTAAACTTTACATATCAGGTGATACCAGGTAAACGTTACATATCAGGTGATACCAGGTAAACGTTACATATCAGGTGATACCAGGTAAACTTATGAGGTAGATACGAGGTAGCAATCTGATCATTACTTTTACTGTACATCATGGACTTAAGACCATTTGTTTGTAGTCATTGGACGAAAATTATTGATATATATGATATTTTTCTACATAGTCACTTTGCCTTGATCTCTGACATAGTCATCAGTAGGGGTACGTTTCAGTGTGTACCGTACCGTACCAAACGGCTGTGTAGTGTACCGAACGAATACAACAGTATTTTAACAACTAACAACGTTTTTTTCACAATCTAATATAATTATTATTATTTTTATTTTTTTTACAAGTCGATTATTCATTTCAATATAGAATATTCGTTGACAGCCCTACAAGTACAATTAGTTACTGCACACTACATCACCCCTGAGTGGAACATGGAAAGCCAAACTTTCCCCCACTGTACAGAAAACCTGTACCGAACCGTGACTTCAAAACCAAGGTACGTACCGTACCGTGGTTTTTGTGTACCGTTACACCCCTAGTCAGACTCATCAGTCACTTTGCCTTGATCTCTGACATAGTCATCACAGTCACTTTGTCTTGATCTCTGACATAGTCATCACAGTCACTTTGTCTTGATCTCTGACATAGCTCACATAGCTCTTGGTATCTAATTATAGTATTAGGGGAAAGTATCTCATAGCGATGCCCAGTCTTAGCCTGGTATTGGCCTGATATCAAGTACCAGTAATGGTATCAGTACATCCATAGAGATCAATACTGTCAACGCTGGCGTACAGGTTCAGGGGTTAGTAAACATTCACTTCTCAGTTCACCTTTTTTGCGACTGCACAATAAACATTTTGAATATACTGTATAATAACATTGTGACAGTGGCTCAGGAGGTAGAACGGTCGTCTAGTAATCAGAAGTACTTGAGCAAGCACCCCTAACTGCTCCCGATGAGCAAATTGGCACCTTGCATGGTTGCCTCTGCCGTCTGTGTGTGAGTGAATGTGAGGCATAAGTTGTAAAGCGCTATATAACGCAATCCATTCACCATTGCAGTAAGTTTCAATCTTAGCAGCAATACGCTTCATGCTGCTGAGCCAAACCGGAGCCAGCTGAACTGGTCTATAGAGGTTTTTGGCGTAGCACCATGTTAGCAGACAGGCCAGACACAAACAGGTTTACTGTCTGTATTCAGACAGTCCTTCCCACTGTTCCACTCTTGCCTGCCATGGCTAGTCTCCAACAGAAAAGACCCAAGAACTTGTGGGAACTACTGGTCTGGTCGGCCGTTTACTACAGCATGCAAGCAAAATGATACGTACTGCAGAAGGAATTTACCTGGTTCAGCATTATACAAGTGGCTGTGTTGTTGATATGGGTGCAGTGTGTGCGTGCATGTGCGTGTGTGTGTGTGACGTGTGTGTGTGACGTGTGTGTGTGTGTGTGTGTGTGTGTGTGTGTGTGTGTGTGTGTGTGTGTGTGTGTGTGTGTGTGTGTGTGTGTGTGTGCATGACATGTGCATGTTTATCTTTAGAAGTCCAAACTGATCATCTTCTGACGACCTGACCTTCACTTACATTCGCACCTCTGCCAGCAGAGACAAACAGACACCTCAAGCAGGTAACACGACCCAGGGCCACACACTCACAATCAGGGTGTAAACCTGGGGTTTTGTCAACATAGTGGCTAGTGGATTCTGAATTTAAAAGGATAGTTGCGATTTTGGGAATCTATAGCCCTACTTCTTACTCACCAGTGACCATGTCGATTGCTAGAATCCTTTCATAGCACAATCCATGCTGTTCCTCATACTAGCTCCGGCTAGTTAGCCACAAACCAATGCACAGTCAATAGGGTCAGGGCTCACAAGTGCATACAGTATATTTCAGTGAGTTTCAGTCAGACAGTGCAGATGGGAGCTTGAACCCATTGACTTTGCATTGGTTTGTGGCCAACTATCCGGAACTCGTATGAGGAACAGCTGAGGAAGGACTCTACCGATCATCATCATTGGTGAGTAAGATATAGGGCTAGGGCTAAGAAAGGAATTTAAATCTGAATTATCTCTTTAAATTCTGAGCAGCCAAAGTAGTTTTCAGAATACATTATTATGATTGAACACAGCTTGTCTAGAGGCTGAAGACTTAGTGGCAAGTAAAATTGACAGATGTACAAGTCATAACTTCCCTCAGCATGTGACTAGTGGCTGGTAAAAATGTCAAGCCCTGGTCAGATATATATCTTCTAGGCAGGGAATCAAAACAAAATTCCCTATTGCTATAATTCAACTGAACTTGTTCCAAGAAACTCAACACACGCTTAAAGGGGCACTTCACCAAAAAACTATGCAGATTTATTTTGCACATACTGTAATCTCACACACAACTCTAAACAGTTTTGCACACATTAATTTAGTAGGCAGTTATTGAGGGTAAATTAGATTGAATATGGCCACCAGTGATGTTATCAGGGACATTGAGTCCTTGTGTTGTGTTAATTACAGCACCATGGAGTTATGTTTAAGATGAGGCACTGGGTTAGGGCATTTTACAAGCTTGTAGCTTCAGCCCTAACCTTTTCGGCCAACTTGTAGATTTGTGTGTTGTTTTTTTGTACATGCTAAATGGCTCGAAATAAACTTAATTCATTCATGTAGCAATACCTTATATAGGGACTGCTACGTTATAATTTCATTGAGCTGTAATAAACACAACACAAGGACTCAATGTCCCTGATGACATCACTGGTGGCCATATTCAAACTAATTTACCCTCAATAACTGTCTACTAAATGAATGTGTGGAAAACAGTTTTTGGATGTGTGTGAGATTATGTGCAAAATAAATCAACATTGTTTTTTGGTGAAGTATCCCTTTAAAATACTTCTTAGGATTGGGGATTTTTTTTTTATTATTATTGATCTAGTCATTAAATCCATGGAATGTCACACAGGATCAAGGGCCTGCTCTACATCCCATTTCTCTAATATCAGTCTATCTCCCGGTACCATGTCAAGACATGTCTACCTTATTTAAGCTTTGTGTTCTCAAGATGTTTTTTTTTAGTACAGTACAATGTTGGCTACCTGCTGCATCCAGGCCCACTAGTATAGAACCCCAAGAGAACTGTAACCATTTAGATTTGACACGACGTAACGTCCCTGAACCCCGGCTGTAAGAGCGATTCCATAACAAAGGACAAATCTAGCAAGCGCCAGGGTTCATTAAAAAAGAAAAAAGAAACGTATTTACGCAGGCATTTATCTTCTCCTGTTTCGTAGAAGAATGAACAGGGCTGACTTAAGGGGGAACATTCCGGAGCAATCTATCTCCGACACACAAAGCCTAAAATAGAATCAGGGAGATATCTTAATTCGATTGCTCTTGATTTGGGGGTTATAAAAAGCACTGGCATGACTGCCGGCTCAGAGGTTAAACAGACCGCCCTGTGTGGAGAAACAGAAAAACAAACATCCGAGGCCGTTTGGCATTTCTTAAACATGAACACATGATTTCCATCATTCCATTCCATTCCATTCCATTCCATTCTAATCCACCAGCACCAGGTATGACATTTGAGAGAATACGTTTTCACGTCTGATGTGTGTACCGTTCAGATCAGATGTTTGGGTAAAAAAGAAAGTCCCTCACAAAGCCTACATGACTCGTATACGATCCAACGCATCGCGGCACACCTCCGTGTTTTCCATACATTTATTTGACGCTGTCCACCGCAATATCAGACACGTCCACCACAAATAGATTCCCACATCCCACCATGATGTAACACATTAAAAGTGGTTACTAGTCATTCTGCTAGTCGACTCCATGTCCGCAATGTGTTTTGACCTATAGTTCTACGTACAGGACTGTGAATTCACAAGCTTGCATTACAAGCGGCTCCACGCAGGATTGAACTCCTAGCCTCATCAGTACTACGGCACAAGTGCTCTAAAACGCCACAGAGCACGCCTGGTTCTCCACTGATTGATGGTCAATACCCACACCGCGACACACATACAGTTTGGCCTGTAACGGTATCGAGTGGGACAAATTAAACGCAAAGCTTGCCAGAGCGGGAACGGGCCACACAATGGTCTTTCAGTCAAGGCTACTTCATCACAAGAAGTGCGGTTACTCCACTACAAATGGATAATACATCACAGGCCTGCAGTCTATATTAGATTTATTTTTACTGCGGTGGCGTAGCCTACATCAATTGACGTTTCTGTAAACGTGCCAGTTTGAGACAGCCTGCTTGCGTTAAACTGCGGCACCTGGTTCGAGTTTTGCTTGTGATATATAGAATACTCTATTCAAACAAATCGTATATAAAAAAAGTATGTTTTTAAACTTTTTATATTGTTCCTGAAAGTATACCATAGTATACTATATTATACCACATTATACCCTAGTATATCATATTATACCATATTATACCATATTATACCATAGTATACCACAGTATACCATATCATACCATAGTATACCATAGTGTATAGCATACTATATCATACCATGGTATACCATAGCATACCATTATACCATAGTATACTAGGGGTGGGGGGGAAATCGATACGTAGTAGTATCGCGATACTTTGTGTGGCGATACTGTATCGATACAGGGACGCCAAGTATCGATATTTAATTATTCATAAACAAAATTTGTATAAGGAAGTTGCATTGTTCATTTCAATACCTGTAATAGTACAGTAGTCCACACACACACACACATGTGCATTCAGTTAAGTTGGAATATGACTGTAATACAAACAGTTCAGTTTGTCAGGTGTACATGCAACACAGATTACATGTTTACATCTGTCTGCTTGAGAAAATATCATGTTCTGCAATAAAAATGATTGAAGTGAGATGAACAGACTGAACTTTATTTTATTAGATAAAACATGTTGACAAAGTTTTACTTTGCAGTTGAAAAAAGGTAATAAATCGCAATATATCGCAATATTAATATCGCAATACTCAGCATATCGCAATACTATCGTATCGTGACTCAAGTATTGTGATAGTATCGTATCGTGGGGCCTCTGGTGATTCCCACCCCATAGCATGGTATACCAAATTATACCACAGTATACCATATTATATCATTATAGCATATTAGAGAAAACTGTCAATATGCAGTAACAGTGAAATAACATGGATTAGAGACTGAGGACACAAAACAAGTATTGAAATGATATTGTTTCAACACAATCAACAGTGTGAAGAGCTGTGTGGGTGAGAGGCATACAGATCTACAGATGCCTGCAACCCAGTTCCTAAGCAACATTCCTGTGTGTCCCTATCTATTGCTTTCTCTTTCTCCATCTGTATCTCTCTCTCGACCAACGCCTACGACTGGCTATGTCGCTCCATAAATGCATTTTACTCCCTAACGCATCTACTGATCAACTGTTAGCGATGTTAGCTTATGGTCGTGGTGAATATAGAGACAGTGTTCTGTTTTGACACGATCAAAGCCTTGATATGATCCTGGTAAAGGGGATTTGGAGGCCCTCTTGTTCAGACACTAAAAAGGGAGTGGCTTCAGCCCAATCCTCCCCCACCACCATCACCTCACCCTGGGATTATATGCTCATGGACTCCCCCACATACTCAGGTTGTGATATCAGACAAATATGATCTCAGATCCATATGGGGGGAGGGAGTAGCCCCTTACGTGACTGCGATGTGCAAGCCAGGGGCTGGATTTTTAATACACAGTCACTCTCAGCTATGTTGCTACCAGGCTCGTTTGGAGCACCAAGCACTGCTTCCCAGCTCGGGGTGTGTCAAAAATATATCAGATATGAATTTCAAAAGTACCCACAGCGTACAATATGGGTTTCACACAGCGAGGCGCTGGGGTCTGGAAGCTCGGAGTTGCTAATAAACAGTTTAAATCATTGTTACAAAACGAGTGGTACGCCGTGTATTTCCGCCGTTGGTGTCACAGCGCATGCGCACCAGGCAGCCAAATACAGAAATACACGGATCGCTCTGTGATGCCGCGTTCACGTTACGTGGGAAGAAGCGGAAGAACCAGCTTCCGACTGGGAAAAACCATTCACGTCAGCCTCCTAGTGGTAATTCCTACTAGGACATATGGGATTTTTTTATAGACCCCGATATCTCCCACTTCGCGTCATGAATTGCGGAAGTATGGATGTGGGCGTTTCATCGAATCAACGCATGAAGGCTTCCTAGTTGTAGCAACGAGATGTCCTCTGGTTCTTCCGCTTATTCCCACGTAACGTGAACGCGGCATCACAGAGCGATCCGTGTATTTCCGTATTTGGCTGCCTGGTGCGCATGCGCTGTGACACCAACGGCGGAAATACACGGCTCGCTCTGAGTACCACTCGTTTTGTAACAATGATTTAAACTGTTTATTAGCAACTCCGAGCTCCCAGACCCCAGCGCCTCGCTGTGTGAGACCCATATTGTACGCTGGGTACTTTTGAAATTCATATCTGATATATTTTTGACACACCCCGAGCTGGGAAGCAGTGCTTGGTGCTCCAAACGAGCCTGGTAGCAACATAGCTGAGAGTGACTGTGTATTAAAAAGTCAGCCCCTGGCTTGCACATCGCAGTCACGTAAGGGGCTAGGGAGGGAGCTACTCAAGTGAAAGCTTGTGTGGAAAGCAATGGATGGATGGCGATATTGTCTGTCTGTCCCCTGCATAAACTGTGTATCTCCAAACCAACTTCCTGGTAGATTTCTCCAGCATCACCCCATGTTGTCTTGTGTTGTTCTCTACATGTGCTATGCTTCTATGCCGATACCAGTATTGGTATGGGATGTGTATCCCTAGTTCTGGGATACCAATGATCATCCTATAAACTTCCTTGCACATGTGTCTAAACAGATTTGGAAGCAATAGGCAACCCTGACAGCATCCCTCTCTACTCATGGCTCTGGTAAACAATGGTTTGAAAGGTGCAGGTAAGCCTGGTAAAATGATGGGGTGAAAAGTACACTAGACGATTTGGTTATTGGAGAGGACACATTTTTAGCATCTGGTTTTTCCTTGCTGATTGCTGTGTACCAGTTCCCTTAACCATGTATTTGTTGGTTGGATTGGAGTCACTGAGAAGAGGTATGTTGCCCCAGCAGGATGTTGAACTGAAATGTTAACTGTCCAATTAGAGGAAATTGTAGTTGTTCTGGCACTCGATAATTACAGTATCAAACAAGTAAGTAAGTAAGTAAGTAAGTAAGTAAGTAAGTAAGTAAGTAAGTAAGTAAGTAAGTAAGTAAGTAAGTAAGTAAGTAAGTAAGTAAGTAAGTAAGTAAGTAAGTAAGTAAGTAAGTAAGTAAGTAAGTAAGTAAGAAACAAAGAAACAAAGAAACAAAGAAACAAAGAAAACAATAGCCAACCTTGCAAATAGCGAACTTTAAATATTTAACCTACAAACATAAAACTGTTCACAGTATTGATATAACTAATGAGTTACTGAAAAGGGAATCATCTTTTGTGCATAGATCACTAGATTGAACAATTTCTTAACACATTAATTGCCAAAAACTAGTTAACTCGTTATTGCCCGCCATGCGAATAACTCGTTTTTATGATCGTTATTTCTTTTATCCGCTATATCTATTCTTATTACATGGCGTTTTAACATTTGCGAAAATGCTTGATTGTGATTGGTCAATAGCGCTCGGTTGCCCATAGCAGCGGTCAGTTATTTTTTGATAACTGACTGCTGTCAGGGGCAACCGAGCAATAATGACCGCTGTTCGCAGCCGGAGCAATCAAGCATTTAGATCGCAGTCATGAAAGCTGCTCAGCATATGCACAGCTGCACTCATCAGTGCAAGCTGCCGGCGATGACAGCGCGGAGCCACAGAACAGAACAACTGCGTCTGCATTTGATCTCGTCTTGTCGATGGTGTAAAATGAATTAGGTATATTGTTAGTAAATTAGCCATGTAATAAGCGGGATAATGTATAGCTATACTCTGTCATTGTCATACATTATCCCTTACATAATTCATGGCTGCAGCCTCTGCAGAACCTGGTCAACACCGCCCTCTACTGCCTTGCGGAGCTATTGCACTTCAACCGCTATGAGGGCCATTTCATGTATGCACGAGGAGACATAATAATGATAATCTAGCGTTGATTTCAGGATGATTAGATAATCAGCAGAAAAATGACAACGTGATAACTGGATTACACTAAAATGCCTTTTTCTCGTCCTTCATGGGATTTACTCAGAATCACCCAAACCATACTCATATTCAAAACAGTATAAAATGGAAATGTACGGATGAAAAAACGATCTGTTGACCAGAAGCAACTCACTTCAGTCGACGGCGTTATTAGATCCATAGCTATAATATAAAATATAGTTTTAGGACTCGCAAGTTTGGCATTCTAAAACTATATCCATTGAATAAAGACCTGGCGCTGAAGGGGGATCAGCGCCCCCTGCTGCTGGCGGTCAATGTGTTAATGCGAGTTTCACAAAACTTTTCCTGGCCAATAACAAGATCAGAGATGAAAGTGGTAAAATGGCCAATAGCAAACTTTACATATTTAACTTACAATAACAATAACAATAACTTGTTAGAACAAGTTTACTTAACCCTTAGAATCCGCAGCGGATTCATTATAGAGTTTTGTATATATATAATGCATACAAAGCTTGTCAATAGAGCTAGAATCCCTTGACATCATGATGTAATTTAGGGAGAAGAAGAACACCACCAATGTGATTGGATTGCTTCTATTATCATCCTCTGGGTGCACAACCACCACCATAGACCTTCTTTACAGCGGAAATGTTGACGTGTCATTGCAGGGTAAACACAGGTGCAACTAATAAGATGAATTATTGGTTCCATTCCATGTATGTGTGCCAGTGCCAGGACACTGGTGTTGTCCATGCTGGCTCACACTGGAATGCCTCTGGCACACCTGCACGGAACCCTGATATTATTAGTTACACCTATGTTTACCCTTTTGTAATTGAGTATCAATCAAGTAAGTGTCAAGTTTTACACTGCACTCCTGCAGTATTGCTAGACTTGCTAGTAAATCTAATAGAAAATCTATACAATACATCCCCAATTGCATCATGAGTGTGACAATATTATAAGCAACAACATTAGACTGACCACACAGGATATAATGTTTGCCCCATCGTGTAGAAATCTAGATTGCTACATCACAGACTGGGGGTTAGAATCCTAGCCATTGTTAACCATCCGTGCCAAAAAAAAAGAAAAAACCTCAACTCTGTTCTAACATGCTTTAAGGACGAGTGAGGAAATGTGTCATTGTGTGGAGCACACTCTGTCTCAACAACAGAGCATCGTGGCAACCTTCAACCTGACCCACTTAACCTATCTCTCTGTTACTCTCCCTCCCTCTATCCCAACCAAGTATCCTGTTTAGCCTTCGGACAGCATTCTTCATTCCATCCACCATACACACACACTCTTCTCTTCCTCTCTAGGGCACAGCCTCTGTCTCTCAACATATTAACCGACACCCTGTATCCTGTCCCACCATGCCCTCTGTCTGAAACAAGCATCTCGTTTAGCCACTCCCCTCTCTTCATGGCACACTCTTCTCCTCTGGGCCCAGTCTCAGCAGAGCATGCATGGCACACTCTTCTCCTCTGGGCCCAGTCTCAGCAGAGCATGCATGGCACACTCTTCTCCTCTGGGCCCAGTCTCAGCAGAGCATGCATGGCACACTCTTCTCCTCTGGGCCCAGTCTCAGCAGAGCATGCATGGCACACTCTTCTCCTCTGGGCCCAGTCTCAGCAGAGCATGCATGGCACACTCTTCTCCTCTGGGCCCAGTCTCAGCAGAGCATGCATGGCATCACACTTCACCTATAGCCACAACATATTCTGTATCGCTTACTCCATTCTGAGCCAAGTACCCGATCTAAACCAGCGAGCTTCACTCCATCCACTGCACCACACTACACACTCTTCCTCTCAGCCCCGCAGGGAGAAACCCATTGGTGTCACTGCACCACTGTAACCCACATGGACCCCCCCCCCCCCCCCCCAAGGGAAACCAAACATCTACAATAGTTTTCTGTCTATTGTTTATTACAGGTTCAAAACTGTCGGGTATTGAACTGTGTGTGTATCGAGCAGAAGAGACTGTCATGAGCAGGAGACTACTGTCTGATATGGCTTGCCTTAAAATGTGCATTGTGGTGCAGGCAGAAGAGGAGACTGTCATGTTTTGAACTATGGATACCGAACAAAGGTTTGGGACGGTCATTCAGAACAGTTTTACCATTGTACGACTTTGAACTGTTGAACAGTAATCCAGAACTATTGTATAGCACTGTAAAATATATATATTTTTTTTATCTATAATATTCTACAATTGTATTGCACTGCACTATTGCACTATTTTACTCTGTCTATTTTATCTTGCTCCTTTTATTATTGTCTATTTAAAACTGAATCAAACCATAAACTAGGTGGCCTGTTGGGATGTAAGATCCTAATGTGAAAAACTGTGATTGTATATGTCTGCACTTTATGTGCTCATTTTATGCCTGTCTTTTTTCTGTTGTGAAGCACTTTGAGCTGCAGTTTCTGTATGAAAGGTGCTATACAAATAAAGTTTATTATTACTGGTCATTCGAAAGGGGAATCTCCCTCCCCCTAGCCAAGGAAGATATTAGGCTTATTAGGCCTCAGCCATGGCCTGCTACATGGTCTGCATGGCCTGGGTTAGGGTTATGGTTATGGTTAGTTTAAGGTGACAGTGTGGTTAAGGTTATGGTTATGGTTCGTTTAAGGTAACAGTGTGGTTAAGGTTAGGGTTAGGGTTTGGGCGAGGCTATCAGAAAAGCAAACTTGAGGTAAAAGCACTTGACTCCCATGTGAGTGCCCTGGATTTGTTTCCCAGCAGGGAAGCTCAAACGTTTCAATTTGTTGTATATTATGTAATATATGTACTTATTTGTAATACATACACATTGCATGTTTTCGTAAACGTCAATATAATTATTACTTATGGCTATAACATAACGTACAAACCTTTTTCCTGTGGTCGATTTTAATCGGGCTGCTACACATACAGACTGTCTTTTCTGCAGGTGACAATATTTCGTACCCACCGCAGCCCTCCACCACTAGGGATGGGCATCTGAAGGCATATCAATATTAAAATATTCTATAAAAAAAAAACGACAAAAAAGAACAACCCCCCAAAATAGGTTTTTAAAGTATGCAATGTACTTATAATGTAGCCTGAAGGTAGGGTTGGGTACCGTTCACATTTGAATCGATACCGGTACCTGTGAATCGATACCGGTACCCAACGGTACTTTTTTCTGTACTTTAGTCTCTAAAAATCGTATCTACCTACTGTACCACACTTGCGACCATTTTCGGCTTGCCATTGCCCCGACTGCGTTGTTGTTGTTAAATCAAGTAAAATCCTAGGTAAGTTTGTATTGTGCGTGTGAACGTCGACGTGGACATGCGGCACACTTCATAGGTTTCGTTTCGCGGTAAACGAAACGTTGACGTCATCGTTATTTTTTTTTACCGAAATGTGGCACCGGTGGATCTCACATTAATCGGTACTCGGTAGTGCCGACGTGATTCAGTCGATACCCTTAAAAGTACCGGATTCGGTCCCCATCCCTACCTCAAGGCCTTCTATGATCCTCTCCTTCACTAAACAAATTATCATAATTGCGACTGTGTGTACAGATGTATGTATCACTATGTTTTTTTAGCCTAAGTATGTTATGGTATTAACTCAATGGGTGCCAATAACGAGTATACTCGTTATTACCCGCCAAGCGTTGAGTGCCAATAACGGGTATACTCATTTTTAGATCCTTTTATATTTTTCCTTTGATCCCTGTTCTATACGGTCAGCCGGAGCCCTCTAGGTGTCCCTGGTTCATCTGCCTACGTTGAAATTGCAATGATGATCGAATCTCACTAGGTGGCAGTATCGCCTCCCTTTTGAACTGGAATGGCTTGTGCATACACCTTTTTTTTCTTTTTTTGCTTTGCAAGGGCTCCTCCTCCTCGGAGACAGAGAGACACAGCGATCGCCTCGAGATTTTGTTGCCTGAAGCCTATTTCCCATATACACAAGTATAGACATATACACAGGTAATCGTGATGGCGATGCGATTACTGGGAATTATTCTTTTTGGAATACCTTCTGGCTAAGGTAAGGTATATCCTGTCTATTTTACCAAACCTGAAACATGTTTTTGTAACGACCACAATGTCGTGTTTTACCGGATGTAAAACATGCTCAACAAACACGATCGCAGTTTCTAGTTGAAACGACCCCCCCTTGATGATTTTTTGAAGGCACATATGTACATGGTATATACCTTTGATTTGGGAGTATTTGGGGTTTCAGGCGATCAACCAGAACGATTTGGGCTTATTGCATATAACGCGTCATATCTCGCGATCTATGGAAAAAGACTGAATTATTTTGGAAAGGGGCGATGTTTAGTGTGTAGTAGGGATGCCCCGATCACGTTTTTTGCCACCGATACCGATCACCGATCGTCGTGAGCCATATCGGCCGATACCGATCCGATACCGATAGTTTTTGATTAAAAAGAAATAAAAAATTATTTTATATAAAAAGTTTTTTTTTTTTTTTTTTTTTTTTTTTAATAAAATATATATATTATATAATTAGACTTGTACTTGTATTATCTGCGAGACATCGCCACCACGCAACAAGCTCCACTGTCTGTGTGTACTCTAGTAGCCTCCAGCTACGGCCAGGATTCTCCGGAGCTGCACCTGGACCTATACTCGAGTAGCCTCGAGCAGAGCTACGGCCAGGATTCTCCGGCGCTGCACCTGGACCCTATTGGCATAACGTTACTTAACTGTGCTCAGCAAGCCCTCAGCTCGAATACGCATCGAATCAGTGTTATAAGACATTGATATCAGGAGCTATCTGTAGCTACTGCTAGCCGGATATATAACGTTAATACAACGCCTCAGTGAATTATTTAGTTCAATGGGACATTTCGTTTTGAACGGTGAACTAACTTGCGCTAACGTGAGCTAACAGGTAGCATACACGTCTCTACTAGACTTTGTGGAGCGTTTGTTGATGTCAGGAGCTATCGGTAGCTGGCCGACTAGATGTTATAAGACATTGATAAGACATTGATATAAGACATTGATATCAGGAGCTATCTGTAGCTACTGCTAGCCGGCTAGATGACGTTAAGACAACTATTTAGTTCAATCGGACATTTCGTTTTGAACGGTGAACTAACGTCAGCTAACGCAAGCTAACGGAGATATCAACATGGACCACTAGACTTCTGGGGCATTTGTTGATATCCGGAGCTATCAGTAGCTAGCCGGCTAAATACCGTTAGACAATGCCTACTAAAAGTGAATAGTTGACTGGGTAATTTTGTTTAAACAGTAACGATAGCTAGGTAGCTAACGTTAGCTCAGGTCGAATGCACTATCTAGACTCAGCAGAGGAGGTCCGCCTCCTCTGTGTTTACAAACTCTACACGGGTACGGGCGGGGCTAGGGAGGAGGAGCAGTTTGCAGGTCCTGTGCGTCTGAGACAAGCGAGTGAGATATCCACTTGATCAGTTTCCGCGATCGGCGAATATGACTAATTATCGGAATTCCCCGATCGCATATTTATACTGATTATCGGCCGATAACGATCGGTGGCCGATCGATCGGGGCATCCCTAGACTGTGTAGCATGTGTAGCGTGGGGGGGGGGGGGGGGGGGTTGCTCGTAAGCTCAACTGTTGTTGTTGTTTTTTAGCTCTCCTGCAAATTGTTATTCTTTTAAATCACTTTATTAAATGTATTGTTTAATTTATAATCTAAACTAAACTAGGACTCCCACTAGTCAAATAAATGAGGAAGCTAAATCCAATTTGTTCCAACTTATTGAAATCAGTAGGCTGAACAGTGCAGTCAACACAAACAAAAACCATCAGCTATAGTCGAACACCTATACGTAATTCAGAAAGTCAGATATTGGAATAGCCGTGCCCATCCCGAGCCTCTACCACCACAAACAGTCTGAGTAGCTGTGGGAAAACACTGCAGTCCGCCTCAACAGAGCAGCACAGAACCCGTCCCACCAACCAGGCATCTCACTCGGGCCCCAGGAACGACACGCCACACTCCCTTCCTCTCCGGCAGCACACTCTCTCCATCTCCTGACAATTACCCCCATTTAGCCTGCTCCCCCGCCAAGCGTCTTCCTCTCCGGCACAGGCTACGTCTCATTATGGTCACTGTGACAACTGATGAGTCAGACTCCGAGTGCCCCGAGGCGGCGCCCCGCTTCCTGTGGAGGGAATCTCACTACAGTAACCGTCTGCCTGACCGCCCTGACTATGACTGACTGACTGACGTGGAAAAGTCCCTCCCAGTTGAGTGATTCACTGAATGGGACAGAGTTCTTGTCTGGAAAAGTCCAGACTCAGACTAAGTAAGGAACTGAAAAGGGCTCTCCCAACCCGAGTCAGATGATTCACTCAAAACTCTCCCAGTCGCCTCCCCAATGACTCAACACGTGTAAGGTGTGAGTAAATGTGTGTGTGTGTCTGTGCACGAGCGTTTTCCGACTAAGTATAGATGGTTTCACTGGAATAAATTGTTTTGCTATAGGGAACAACTTGTACCAGTGTTTATATCTTGTCAGTTACTGATATTAGAAAACACAGCAACAGGAAGTGAACTTGGGTCCATTCAGAATGTTCATATTTAAAGTTCAAGTTGAAACCGTCCATCAGAGCAAACACTATACAGAGACCACCCTCCTCCCTCCAGCCACACACACCACATCCACCACCATGGCAGACCCCTCCACTATAAAGGAGAGAAGAGGAGACGACAGGAGAGGGGAGGGGAGGGGAAGAGAGGGGGTCTTACGTCAGTCTTCCTAAACTTGGCTTTGAGGCTCTTCATGATCAGTCTGGTCCATGCAGTCTCTCACACAGTAGAGCCTAAGAAACAAACAATAAACAACAACACCATTAGCAACGGGATCAGGATAAGAAAGGGAGGAGAGAAGGAAGGATGGAAGGAAGGAATTAATGGGAGTTATGCATAATTTTTTTGAAAAAGTCCATTATTGACAGTTGGTAAAAGCCCCATCCCAATAATGTCATTGCCCCATTACAAATGTGTAATTAGAAACGTTCCTAAATATATCTCACTTAAGTCCTAAGTGGTAGGCTGCAGCTATTAATAGCAAGTCTCTACATTCTATATAGTTAACAGACTAGAGTGACTATGTTTTCCACAAATGAACTGTGATATTTACAAAATACGGGCTATGGAAAAGCCACATATAAAATATGTTCTTAGTATTTTAGAAAAGTTTATAAATTATATTTGATAGGCTAACCAAGTCAAAATGAGATTCAGTTGTGCAGCAGAGAAATTGAAATCATGCTCATTGAAACAGAAAGGTGAAGGGACCCACCAGATCTCGGATCCCCTTATATATATTTTTGTTTAAGAGTTATGGGCACAACTCAAGGGCTCTTCTTGTCTTTGTTATGAGTAAGATGGGTATACACTAGGTTAGTATCCTAATTCATGTTCTTCCTGGGCGATTTATTTGTATCAACTGAGGACAGCAAGTGTATACTGAAACACTTTAACTACATCTGCTACAGTGTGGTAATAATACATTCAAGAACTGAGATATGTTCTAATAGCCCAGGCTACCCATTGAAAACCTTAAGAAAACGGTACATCTAGGCTACAAAGTTGACAGTATTCTACAATGGAACAGAAGTTGAACAGTAGTCGCCGCTTTGTCTGCTTTATTTATTCATATCGGGACATGTTTTGGGAAGAAGAGAGCCAAGTGCCCATACAGCTTAGAGACACCATTCATATAAACAATGGGAGCGTTTATCTAATTAAGCAGTGCGTGTATTTGCATCCTCTCTCCTGGGAACCACAGCAGCCACGGCTATCTCTCTGTTTGAAAACATCAATAAAGAGAGAAGTTGCACATCGGGGGCCACAAAGTAGCGACACACTAATAATACAGACAGAAAACACACATACACGACGCGCGCGCACACACACCCACATGCACACTCCTCAGATTTGAGTTAACGTCACTGAATGAAACGCGCCGCAAAGCTTTTGTTTTCAGCTCTTGGTTGAGTCTTGCATGATGCGAACACTCGGAAACTTCACCAATAATAACACACTTGTGATTCTCATTGTTATAGTCACTCATCATCAACGTTATGATATAATAAATGTTGTGCACTTACCCTGTTCCAAAGTTGGACTCGCCGATGAGGAATAATAATACTAATAGCCAGAGAGAGATGGATACAAAAAACCCGACTTGGCAAAATAGCTTTACTACTAAAAGCCGGTAAAACAACTCTGTAAATGTATAATAGCCTTTATAATAATCCTACGAGGTACACTCGAACAGAAAAAGGCACAGACGAGGACAAAACAGCGCGCCTGTAGCCCGGCTACACACTGACCCGGGTCGGCCTGATACATTAAAAGTTGTGCTATTCAAGGGCTCTTGTCTTTCGCTCGGGAGCTCTCTCTCTCTCTCTCTCTCTCTCTCTCTATCTTCTCTCTCTCTCTCTCTCATCTCTCTCTCTCTCTCTCCTCTCTCTCTCTCTCTCTCTCTCTCTCTCTCCTCTCTCTCTCTCTCCTCTCTCTCTCTCTCTCTCTCTCTCTCTCTCTCTCTTCTCTCTCTCTCTCTCTCTCTCTCTCTCTCTCTCTCTCTCTCTCTCTCTCTCTCTCTCTCTCTCTCTCTCTCTCTTCCTCTCTCTCTCTCTCTCTCAATGATTGTTCCTCCGGTTTAGGGTGGTGACGTCATGCGCCTCCAATGCCCCCGTGACCGTGGTGGGTTTTCTCTCCCCCCCCCCCTCTCCAATAGTATGCAGCTGCAGAGCGGCGCTCTCTGGACCAACAGGCTGGCTGTTGAGCGGCTGGCTCTGCAGCTGCGTACTATTTCTCAGGGCCGCTCAGCAGCGCCACCCACCCAATGGCTGAATTGGAGTATTGCACTGTGCGGGCCATTCAGAGAGAAGCATCCATCTGCAGAACGTCAGCGCAGCAGTCTCAGTCCCCGCGCTGTCAGGCCCCGCGCTGTCAGGCCCCTCAGGAATTTGGGTCACGAGACCGTCACAGGCCCGCTCAGCAGCGCCACCCACCCAATGGCTTAATTGCCAATGGCTGAATTGGAGTATTGCACTGTGCGGGCAGTGCGTTTATTTAAACTTTATTTAACAGATTGCAGAATGGGTACAGTACAGTACAGCTCAATACACACAATTGTTAAGATATTCCTTTATTGATCCCCTTGGGGAAATTCAGGCATCATAGCAGCATGGGGGGGGAGGGGGGAGGGGTACAGGTAGTAAAACAACACAGTATACAGGTAGTAAAAGACAACACAGGCAGTGTAAACAATTGATCAATATGGTCAATATAATTTACTATCTGACTAGCTGAGGAATATTCACATTATTCACAGTGTCACATAAGGTGCAGTATGCATGAGGTAGTGTTATAATTTACTATCTACTGAGTATACATTAATCAAAGTACCAGGGTAGTCTACTTTGTCCCCCTTGGGTTCCTATAAGTCCCAGGTCAATGTCTGGTAGCAGTCGCTGTCGCTGCCCCCTGTTGTGGGGCCTGGAGGCTGCTAGTCGCTGCCCACTGTTGTGGAGCCTGATGGCCGCTGGTATGAAGGACTGTCCGAGGCGGTTAGTTGAGTGTCGGGGGGGGATGAGTCTGTGGCTGAACGAGCTTCTCATCTTGACTAGCTCGTCGTAGAGGGGGTGGTAGGGGTTCTCCATGATGGCATCCAGCTTCCTTATCATCCCCCTCTCTACCATCACCTCAAGTCTAGGTAGCTCGACTCCCACCACGGAGCTAGCCTTCCTCACCAGCTTGTTGAGCTTGTTGGTGTCCCTTGAGTTGATGTAGCCTCCCCAGCATGCCACAGCATAGAAGAGGATGCTGGCCACAACAGACTGGTAAAAAGACTGCAGCAGTTTGTTGCACACATTGAAGGACCTGAGTCTCCTCAGGAAGAACAGCCTGCTCTGTCCCTTCCTGTAGGGGGATGCAGACCACAGAAAGACTTTCGTCTTGTTTACATCAGGGTCCCCCATTTTCAATTCATAATGACATTTATGACATACTCAATGCAGTACTGTTACATTTGTGACATACAGTAAATATATACAAGGGGGAGGGAACTGTACATTTATGATGAATTGAAAATGGGGGACCCTGATGTAAACAAGACGGAAGTCTTTCTCTGGTCTGCATCCCCTTAACAATAGACCTGTCGCTAAACCACGCCCCAAATAGAATTTGTCCAATCATATCACAGCGAAAATCCTCGCTGGCAGAAAAGTCGGACAACAACAGAAAAGCTGCATCAAACCAAACGTCTGTGATCGAAACCACTGTGAAGAGTTCAGTTTATTATCTATACCTAATATCTGATGGTGAAACGCTGTGCGTGGGGTACCTGTAATTCGGACACCAGGTACCCTGAAAGACTGGATGGAGGAGTATATTTCATACCTTTTCCGCAGCCCAAAAGAAAACTTGACAAATGCAAGCGGTGGATTCTGCTGTGTCATCGACCACATACACAACTGAATGTGAAGACCATTACCAAGGACACATATGTTTGCTCAAAGGTAAGGTCAATTCATAAAGACATAATATTTGACGGCATGTATTAGAAACGTAGACCAAACTATTAGTTTGCTAACGTTTTACTTTGACTGCCAACTAGCTAGCATATATCCAGCCCAGCTAGCTAACGTTAGCTGCCAACTTGCTGTCTACTTTCGTCCTCGCTAGTTAGCTGGTGTTTTTAGCTAACTTTTGCTAACTGTCTTTTCACCCCAAAGCACTTCAGAGATGAGAAGCCAACTCTGGAAAATCCAGCTCTCGTGTCTGCTCCGAAAAGACACAGACCCTCACCCAAAAAAAGGTAACGTTACCGCAAGCCAGGTGCATAACAGTGGAAATGATGACCAACAAGGACAGTTATAGTTATAGATTTAATGTAGTGACCACCATTGATAGTATAAAGAACTGGCTAACAGACAACAGGTTGTCACTGCATCTAGGCAACAAGACAGAATCCATATTAATGGGTTAAAAAATAAGGCTAAGCAGGGAGGACAAACTTGTTATAACCACCGGAGGAACCTCTGGTGAACCTCTGGTGAACGATGAGTAATGTCTCTATGCACTTTTTGATGAAAATAATTGTTTTTAATGCACCAATGAGCATGAATGATGCTTTTTTTATTAAAAAAAATACTGAAACATGAATACTACATGCACTTTAGATTATGCACTAAGAATGCTCGATGCACTTCAGATGCCATAGTGCCACTTGAAACCAGTAACAACAGGGACAACGATGTAAATAAGTCCTGGACTTTTCGTTTTATCCCTGACAAGGAAAATACAAATGTTGATCTGTCAAAGTTGTTATGTTTGTTGTCAATAAAATCCACTTTGAGCTGCATTTTATGTATGAAAGATGCTCCATAAATGAACTATTATTATTATCTGTCTATGCTTAGCTAATACTCAGCTTTTTGTGTTTTTTTCACAGAATGAGGAGTGCTGGAGATGTTACTGCACTCACAGAGACGACACAGGTCAACCCAAGACAGGACATGAGTGACAATGAAAGAGGTCTGATTTATGTTTTTGGACTAAAGTGAGCATCATGGAATGTGTGCAGCTTTGCAATCATGTCATTGATGAACTTAATATCTCTGAACTCTCTCAATATATATATCTCTTCTTGTAAAAAAAAGTAGCTGCTTGGCCTTTGACTCATTGGCAGAGCCATAGGTTGTTGCAGTAGCAGTGAAGGGCTTGGGGTAATATGTGGACTGTATGAAGGCATCTGAAATTTTCTTTCTCTTTAGTATCTTGCCAAATTCTGATGCAGTCAGCCTGCCCTCTCGCTCCTTGTGCCACAGTGGACATGCAGCCTGTCCTGTCGTTTGCAGTAGTTGTCTTGCTTCCTCCAGATCAAAGCTCTGGATGTGCTGTGGTGTTGGTATGGCTATGTCTGGAGAGGATACAGGCAGGGATGTTGTTGGGTTGGTCTGTGGGAGCTGCAACAGTGGGAGCTGCAGCGAGAGAAAAAATTAGAAACATCAAGGAGTAATTTGTCTCCTCTTATCCCTCTCTCCTCTCATTTCTTTCTCCCCTCATTCACCTCTCCCCCTCATCCCTCTCTCCTCATTCACCTCTCCCCCTCATCCCTCTCCCCTTATCCATCACCCCTCTCTCCTCCCCTCTTACTCCTCTCTCTTCTCTAAGAAGGTCAGGGTGTGGAGGAGCCTCCAGATGAGGAGCGCCGGCCTGTGGAGCAGCCTCCCCCAATGGAAGGTGGACAAGAGGAGCGAGATGAAAGATTGAGAAATCAACAAGCACAAATCGAATCACTGACGAGTATAAATACTGTTCTGAGACATAATCAAGTACCAAATAGATTAACACCAGAGGTCTTGCAGCACAGCCATGTACCAGCCTATTTCAAATATGCCACTGGATTCACTTATGATCAATTCAATAATCTATGTACTGTGTTTAGTATACCTAGCAGTGAAACAGCACAGCAAATTTCAGTCCCATTGACATATAGCAGAAGTGATTGGCAAATTAACACAATGCCCCTGCGTGTACGTGCAGCTCTTGCTTGTTCTTATGAAACTGAGACAAAATCATGATTTAAAAGATTTGGCATTTAGATTTATGATTGATGAACGTAGTGTTGGTACTTTGTTCAACGCATGGGTGGACTACATGTTCACAGTTCTAGGGGAACTACCCGCATGGCCTCATAGAGACATAATAATGGCACAAATGCCAGGAAAGTACAGAGAGGAATTTCCTACAACGATGGCAATATTAGACTGTACAGAGTTAAAAATTCAAACCCCAACTTCACTTGTATTGCAGAGTCAAAGTTACTCAACCTACAAGTCTGCAAACACATTGAAATCCCTCATAGCATGTGATCCACGAGGTTCTATACTATTTTGTTCAACTCTTTTCACTGGATGTATGTCTGACAAAGAAATAGTTAGACAGAGCAACTTTATTGAGCTAATGAAAAATCTGCTTAAACATGGCTATCTGCAGGAAGGGGATGGGCTTATGGTAGATAAAGGATTTTTTATTGAAAATGACCTACAAGAAATTGGACTTGAAATAAACATCCCACCCTTCGTCAGAGGAAAAAGGCTGATGCCCTCTACAGATGTCTGCCTGACAAAAAAAGTGGCTGCACACAGGATACATGTTGAACGTGCTATATCAAAGATAAAGACATTTAAAATTGTGTCAGAGAGGATCCCTAACATAACGTTGACAAACATCAACCAGATCTGGTATGTTGTGAGTGTAGTGGCCGACTGTCATTCCTGGGTGTGTTGACAGTCGTCCACGATGCACCCGCTATTGCCTTTTCACACTGTACCAAAGTTGTAGATGTTGAATGAATTTAATGTCCACAGTTGCTCCTCTTACGGTTTACAGGGTTTATTGTTGTCCAAATGTAAATGATAGTGAATTAAGGGTTACACAGAACAGTCGTCAGTTGCTCCGTGGTCAGTTCCAACAGTAAAACAGTAGCCGTTCCAACAGTGAGACAGTAGCAGTTCCAACAGTGAGACAGTAGCAGTTCCAACAGTGAGACAGTAGCGTTTGAAGGTAAAACCTTGGCAGGTGCACAAGATTCCATTGATCACCTTGGCTATTTATAGTTATTTGGTGGTGAGCCCCCTAGTGTCCAAACATAAATGGTTCAGTGCATGGTTCTAATATATATATATATATATATATATATATATATATATATATATATAATATATATATATATAATATAATATATATATAAATGGTTCAGTGCATGGTTCTAATATATATATATAATATAATATATATATAATATATATATAATAATATATAAATCCACCAAGTCGGTTTCTGCCTCTACACACCGGCCCCTTAATTGTGCACCAAAACACAATTATAAAATGATATATGCATCAAAGAGGCAAAGAAGCCGACATAACCTACAGTCAATGCTAATGTCCTCGATAATAATAAACAATATGAAATCACAATTCTAAACACGAAGAAACTTGACTGGGTCCTGTTGTTTTCACCTGTTGTCCCTGAGCATGGGAAGAACAAATCAGTTAGTGAGTCAAGTAACAGTCAATAACATTCAAAATGTTTCAAAGCATTAGGCTGTTGGTCAGGCTCCGGTCCAACAACCGGTTCCGTTATTATTATAAACATACAAAATCTATTTGAGCCAAAAACATAATGCCCTTTTTCTTTTCCCTTTTCCCTCTTTTTTTTTTTTTTTTTTTTTTTAATAAACAGAGCCATATAGCTCTGATAGGCTATATGTCTATTCAATGTTTATTCATTGTTCAACAGAGCCCTATAGCTCTGATAGGCATATAGCCAATGTCTACTGGTTGTGACCTTCCATCAGAGTCGTCAGGACTGTCGGCGGTAAGTCGGTCAGGAAGTCTCAGCCGGCTTTCCCAGGTTTCCCTGCTCCGTCTTCTCTTATAATTCTTTCTCCTGGAAACTGGCATGATTGCAAGTGTTTGGTCATCACCGGCCCCAGTAACACCATGCCCTGCTCCATCATCATCAGCTTCCTTGTCTTCTCCATCATCTGATGCTAGGTTGCTGCTTCCGCTTGTTTGGTGTAGATTAGTGTGAGACTGAGGGGCTTGGGTATGAGAGGTTGTTGGCAGCACATGCCGGCTTCGACCAGCAGGGGCAGCACATCTTGTCTTATGGCTTGTAGCAGTATGGCTTGGCCGCTGGTCCACCTCTTCTACCTCTTCTTTATCACTGTCCTCCTCCTCGTCTTCATCACTGTCCTCCTCTCCTTCATCACTCTTGTCCTCAGCAGGTCCTTGCAGAGTAGAGCTACGTTTACATATACGAACATGAGGCGCGCTCGCTTTGTCGTCCTCTTCTTCATTATCGACGTCATCGACGCCGTCCTCTTCTTCATCATCGACGTCATCGACACCGTCCTCCTCACCACCATCATCATCATCGACGTCATCGACGCCGTCCTCCTCACCACCATCATCATCATCATCGACGTCATCGACGCCGTCCTCCTCACCACCATCATCATCATCGACGCCGTCCTCCTCACCACCATCATAAATCAAATCAAATCAAATCAAATTTATTTATAGGGCCCGACAACACACGTTAATGTCCCCATGGGCCGTACAGGTCTTCTTTAAACAAGTCAAGAAGAAAACATAACAATAAGTCAAGAACAGAACAAGAACACCATAAGGTCCAAACATTTTTAGATGAATGCAAATAAATGAAAGAATGCAAGCACTCCCAGACATACCCCACGCGAAGGTAAGGAAAAACTCACTAAAACCTAACAATAGGGAAAAAAGCTCCACAGGCAGTGTGGAGGAGAGAAACCTTAGAAGGGCCATTCAAGGGGGGATCTCCCTTCTTAGATGTTGGTGATAGTAGTGTTGCAGACGGACAGTTGGTAAGCATGCACTCATGTGTGTAGTGAAACACAGATGAGTGCATGCAATAGCAACTGTACATTTTGAAAGATTAAAGATAGAGCTAATAGCGATAGCAACTGAACATTTTGAAAGATTAAAGATAGAGTTGATAGCGGATCTATTTGAGGCACAGGGGCGGCGCAAAGAGGGTCATGTCCTCCCCATCTTAGTCACGGGACATTCAACACTCCGGTCGTTGCTCAGGGACAGCCGGAGACAGGGAGATAGGGGGTGGCGCAGAGAGGGTCGCGAACTCCCCGACATCATCGCGGGACATCCGGTACTCCGGTCACCACTACGAGACCTCCGGAGACAGGGGGGCACGCAGAGGGGGTCGCAATCTCCCGGCCTTCGTCACGGGACATCCAACACTCCGGTCAACACTCCAGGACAGCAAGTCATAGGGAGACAGGGAGACGGGACAGGCGTTAGACAGCTCATGAGATTTTAGTAGGCGGACATAGCAATAGATACAAGTGGTAGGCATATATGTGAATGGAGTAGATATATGAAGTAAGCGTATTATGTGAATAGAATAGAAGTACTTAACCCAGCAATGAAACCGCGTTGACTGTTAATCTGTTAACAGTCTGTTAATACTGTTAATCAGTTGACAGGACCACGGACAGACGGCGGTGAATAACTGATCCAAGGCCTCGGACGTCATCGACGCCGTCCTCCTCACCACCATCATCATCATCATCGCTGCCCTCTTCTTCATCGCTGTTCTCATCTCCTTCATCACTGTCTGACACAGCGACCTCCTCTGTCACTGCTTCTTCTTCTGTGGAAACAGACTTTAAACAATAATTTTCATTGAAATTGCTTTGAACAGTGTCAACTGCTTCAGCTGAGAATGCATCTGTGTTGTCCTCTGCAGACTTTAGTATGGCATAACTGGTATGTGCAAGTTGGTAATGTCCATCACTTCTCACAGCAGAGTTCGACATAATTTCCACAAATCTTTTGTCTTCAACAGACATCTTCTTCTTTTCCTCACAACTTGATAGTGTTCTTAATGTTGCATCTGCAGCGTCAATGACAGTTTTCATCTCAAGCTCCTCTTGTAAGGTATTTAATGCTGCTTGTCTGTTTTCCAATTCATGCTTCAAATCCCTTTGTTGTTTTTCAAGGTAATTTTTTTTCTTTAAATTGGCAAGACGTGCCATCATGGCAGCTTTTTCAGCTTGAGTCCTTTTAAGCATAGATGAGGCTGTTGAGCTCACACTACTTCTATGACTGCTTGGCTGGCGAGGCACGTACTTTCCCATCTTGGCTTCAGACATTGTTACTGTATTTATTTTATTCTTTACATATAACAAAGTGTAACTTTAAATGTTATAATCGTATGGCGACGTGGTGTGACGTCAGAGCCTTCAAAGTGGGTTTATTTTCTTCCCGCTGATGAATGCTCTGGCTCTGCAGTAACATAGTATACTATTGTCCACTGCTATATATGTCGGAATTTAAATCAGACAGTCCATTGCGTTACATTTAGTGTCCATTTTCCACACGTCCAGACAATAATAATTGTGACGGTTCCACACATCGATACGGCGCATAGTCCGTTCCATTATCCACAGTATCACAATTTAATTAGTCCGACGCTAGAACGCTCCACGGCGTTCGCAAGGAAGCGCACACAGTAGCAATGTCCTGAGTTGGTTCCATTCATAAATACAGCAGCGTTATCCGTTATCCAGTTATTCATCAATGGAGGTTTTATTTAAAATCTTCTTACCTCTGCTTGTCCTTGGTGAGGGAGGTTGTCCAACCTTATACTCACATGTCCTTCTATAGTGAGGGTAACTTCAAACTTTGTACTCACGTCCTTCTGTCGTGAGGACACTTTCAAACTTTCCTCTTTTCACTCACGTTCTTCCGTCGTGAGGGAACCTTCAAACTTTGTAGTGGCCGACTGTCATTCCTGGGTGTGCTGACAGTCGTCCACGATGCACCCGCTAATGTGCCTTTCAGGAGGAGACCTTCAAACTCTGTACTCACGTCCTTCTGTCGTGAGGAGACCTTCAAACTTTGTAGTTCACGTCCTTCTGTCGTGAGGACACCTTCAAACTTTGTACTCACGTCCTTCTTTCAGGAGGAGATTTTTCCTCCTTTTCAATGAGATCCTGAATGGTTGAATGATTGTTTATAACTTCCTTTTCAATGGCTCGGAATGCATCAAAATTGTCTTTAACAAGCGACACATTTCCATAATCAATCATCAATTCTTCTATTGCATTCCTTCTTATAGTCAGTGTTTTAATCCCTTTGGTTCTTGTTTTTTGGAGTTGGGATATATGAGTTAGGAGGGCCTTTCTTGTGAGCTTTTTATCCCTTTTAGGTCTACAATCAGGCTCTTGCTCCACAGGGCCTGTTGCTCCATTTCCACTTGTCTCGATTGGGAATTGGCCTTCCTGGGCTGGTCCAACAGCTCCATCCTTTTCCGTTGTCGGTCCATCCACCAAGTCGGTTTCTGCCTCTACAGTGAGTATGCTGTCTAACTTCCAGCCTTGCATCCTCAAGAATACCATTACCTCATAGCTCAAGCCACAACCAATGGGGTAGTCCTTTCCACCTACTGCTACCAGTATAGGGGTCTGGTTAACGATGTAGCTTATAGGTGTGCCTCTCATTCCTCTCAGTGTCTCATATATTTCCTCACTGATTCCTGACTCTTTCCTAAAGGCAGAAAGATATGTTACTGTTAACTGTGTTAGAAATGTATCGGATGTTGTGCCTAGGCTATTATTTTTTTTCATTAAACTGTGAAGGAGCATCATTTTGCCTTTATTACCAAATGTATGTTTTTATTGTGCTTTGAAACTACCTGTTAGGAGTGTAGGTAGGGATCACTGGTCTCCCTTTGCGGTTCAGTTTGGCTTTTGCCACGACTGCAGAGGTTATAGGCTGGCCTGCTATCTTCTTCCCTCTGGGTTTATGCCACTGCTGTGGCCGACTTGTACAGGAGGCAGTGTCATCATTTTGGGCACGAGAAATATCTAAACTGTACATGAGCACAGTGATGTGTGAACAGTAACCAGTTGCCCTATGGTTTCAACAGAAATGAGAAGGGGAGAAAAGAAATAGACTGTTTGAGAACACTGCTCGTACTAGCTGCTACTTGAATATCACTAACATTACATAAATGACACAGCTGTCGGGTCTAGCTACTGGCCTACACAGTGGCTTTGACATATGCAAATCCAATGTCTGCCTGACTTTAGCCCTGCCCCACCCACTCAGTATACCGGGTGAGTGAGAGAGCTGGTATACTGCGTTGGACCACTAAACTAAACTAAAATGTATCAGCAATAGTAGTAATCATGGAGGTCTAAGGTAATAATGTGTTAGAAATTACTTACCCTGCAATACACGAACAACACTGCTCCATGATGGTGTTGTCATCAGCAACATTGATACAGAGCCTGTGGGGTTTCTCACTTTTCAGTTGATTAACATTACATATGTCTTGTTGTGGAATTAACATAACATTATGCATTCTTTTGACAATAAATAAAATCAGAATTTGTTCTTACTTGCTTGCCTGGGTAAATAAAGGTTATAGAAATGTAAAAAAAATAATAAATAAAAAGATATTTTTTTAAACCGATACCGATATTTTCCGATATCACATTTTAATGCCAATATCGGCCGATAATATCGGTAGGCCGATAATATCGGACATCCCTAGTTGCGAGTGATAGCATTTGGCCTCGATTCTAATCGTTTCTTTTCTGTAAATGTCATAAAAATCATGAACGTACTTTTCCACTGCGTATTGTAACGAAATATTTGAAATATTCGAAAAATGTTATGAAATATTTGTGTCATCTTTAAAAAAAACAGGTCTATTACCTGCTGTGGTAAATCTGACAATTGAACTTGAGGTCCCTCCGTGGCGATCGTCATTCACGGTCGGCTTTGTTTGTCCGGCTTCGCAGTTACAGTGGGTGACAATATTGTCACAACTCACAAGGAAAGATGAAATTACCTACCTGGGTTCCATCCTAGAGGCTAATCTTTCCTGTGACAAAATGGCATCCAATGTAATAAAAAAAGTCAACCAACGAACTCGATTCTTGTACCGGATCTCATCTCTGGTAAACAAGAATACCCTGAAGACTCTGGCAGGAGCACTCATTCAAGGGTACTACGACTATGCTTGCACCTCATGGTACCAAAGCACCTCAAAGGCACTAAAAAACAAATTACAAACATCTCAAAACAAACTAGTCAGACTACTGCTTGACCTTACTCCTATAACCCACCTCACCCCTGCCCACTTTGACAACCTAGGATGGCTTAGAGTAGACGACAGAGTACAGCAACTTGCAATGGGCCTGGTCTACAAGATACACTACACGACCAAGGTACCCATGTACATGTCAAAATACTTCCCAAAGGTCAGTGGATACCACGATCACAACACCAGAGGGAGCTCCACAAATCATGTTAAACCCAGATTCGGCTCAAACAAGGGACTAAACACGTTTCGCAATTATGCCACATCAATGTGGAACGCCCTACCTAAAGCTGTAAAGGAATGTGAATCACTACCCACTTTCAAAAACACTCTTAAAGAACATCTACGGGAGACTGCAATTCGAAACTGGCCCCTACAAATGTCCTAACCCAGTTGTACAGTAAATGACCAAGTATGGCTTTGTCAGTATTCCAATGTACAGTGTACAGTGTCCCCCCCCCCCCCCCCCACCCAACCCCCCCCCCCCCACCTCCAATGTACAGCACCCCCCCCCCCCCCACCTACCCAACCCCCTCCAATGTACAGTTTCTACGTCAAATGTATATACACTCTTTTTCTGGACATTTTTTGTATCACAAACAGTACTGTATTTGCAAATCTGGTATGTCATAAATGTATAGATGTAGCAGTACTGTCTATCTGTATATGTCGTGTGTGTCATATATGTTATGATGAATTGAAAATGGGGGACCCTGATGTAAACAAGATGAAAGTCTTTCTCTGGTCTGCATCCCCTTAACAATTGTATGTATTGAGCTGTACTGTACTGTACCCATTCTGCAATCTGTTAATAAACTTTTCAATCAATCAATCAATCAATCAATCCGAGTTTTCAAAGGGGGCACGGCTTAGCGATAGGTCTATTGTGTGTATTGAGCTGTACTGCAGTATGATGCCGCAAGTTCTGTTATATTTCAATTGCCTTACTTATTTACATAAGTATTATAGGCCTACAGCAGTATTGTAGAGCCAGTAACTATACTTTTGCTCACAAATTCCTGAGGGGCCTGACAGCGCGGGGACTGAGCGTGCTGCGCTGATATGGGTACATACGCTGACGTTCTGCAGATGGATACTATTGGATTCAGGCCTCTCTCTCTCTCTCTCTCTCTCTCTCTCTCTCTCTCTCTCTCTCTCTCTCTCTCTCTCTCTCTCTCTCGTGATAGTTGAATGAATGATGATTGAAAACTTTATTAACAGATTGCAGAATGGGTACAATACAGTACGGCTCAATACACACAAGGGATGCAGACCAGAGAAAGACGTTTGTCTTGTTTACATCAGGGTCCCCCATTTTCAATTCATAGTGATGTTGACACGTCCTATTGCTGTTATCGACCAAAGGACATTTAATAAAATGAAACTAACGTATTGATGATAATATACATTATAACTACTGTTGTGATAGTTATGATGTTTATTCTTGAATACGTTTGAAAGATTAAATGATAAAAAATATATATATATCAGAAATCGAACGAGCTTTTAGTTTTAGTAACGTCTGTGTTTCAGAGACAAGGATACTGCCTCTGCGCCACGCCGATTAATTGATTGATTGATTGATTGATTGAAAAGTGTATTAACATATTGCAGAATGGGTACAGTACAGACTACAGTACAGCTCAATACATACAATTGTTAAGGGGATGCAGACCAGAGAAAGACTTTCGTCTTGTTTACATCAGGGCCCCCCATTTTCAATTCATCATTTGTTCGCTCTACCGAACAAAACACATTTCTAATTCAGCCACATTGTAGACGTTGTAGCGTGATTGAAGTCACCAGCTGTAAGATAACTGCCATTGGGTGGGTGGCGCTGCTGAGCGGCCCTGAGAGAGCTCTGCGGCTCTACTCGGATGCTTTTCAAAAGAGGACGAAGAAGAAGAAGAACCGGCGGAAGGCGGAAGAAGAACGTTTCACGAACGACAGGAGTTTAGCGCACGCTCTGCACATGGAACAACACTTGCCGGTAAGAATTAATGAATGGAAAATATATTACAATGTTATTTTTAAACGTGCAAACAAAGACATAACGTGATATGTAACTTGAACATGTGTTATTTGTGTAGAGTTAGATGGAATTAGGTCCCGGCTTGGTGCTGCACTGTTGACAAAGCGGCTCCCTGAAGTTAGCGTTAGCTACCTAGCTAGCTGTTAGTAGCTTAACGTTATGCCATAGAGCAGAAATAAATAAGAATACAACTATTTGGTTTAGTAGCTACGACTTCGTTGTTTAGCACACATTATGCAGGCTCACCACCCACCACGCATAACAAAACCTTAAGATATAACCTAGCCGGTAGATTGTCCTGTATATGACCAGACCCATACAGTCCTGCACGACAAATCAAAGGATAATAATAGTGATGATCTAGCGTTGATTTCAAGAAGATCCGATAATCAGGCGAAAAATTACAACGTGTTTATTGAATTACACAAACACGCATTTGTTTTCGTACACATACACATGTTTTCGTGTATTTTCCCTGGAATTGATCAGAAGCGGCCGGACTATGTTAATATTCAAAACGGAAATGTACGGATGAAAAAAATAGATCTGTTTTTTGCACGTTGACCAGAAGCAGCTCAATGAGACTCGACGGCGTTATTAGACCCATAGCTATACTATAAAATATAGGTTTAGCTCTACAACGTACAACTACGTTTACATGGCGTTAATGGACGACAAGGCCAGGTCAGTTCCCGGAAGGGGCGTGGCACTCGATGTGTTCAAAAGGTAGGCGATACTGCCACCTGGTGAGATTCGATCATTCATTGCAATTCCAAAGTAGGCTGATGTATCAAAGACGCCTAGAGGGCTCCGCCTGACCATATAGAACGGGGATCAAAGGAAAATAAGTGTATTGTATTGAATTAACCCTCACTTTTCCTCAGCTCCTACAGGGCCCAGTGATATTCAGTAAATGGCAGCTTTGGAGCAGAAGAGGGACAGGGAGCTACCGATGACTGGCCAACACACTGGTTTGGGGGCTTCGGCCCTACCCTTGGCGGGGTATTTGGGAAAAGTCAGTTGAACTCAATGTTTTCATCTCACCACTTGCCTGTCACTTGTTGCAAAGCTACTTTGGGTGTGAAGAAAAAAAGATACTGTACCATTAAGCAGTATGCACTCCAAAACAAAATGACCGGAAATCTTTATGAAAAGGCGAAAGGTTTTTGTTTTTGGGATGTACAGCCTAAGGTTGTGATACTTGTTGATACTTTCTGATGAGAAGAGACCAGTGTACTAGAGCTCTTCATGGCCCTGTTCCTCATACGCTGCTTAACTAGTCCTGCATAATATCACGTCGGCAGTATCAGATTGTCTTGCTAATTTGCGTCTCGCTAACTCGGTTCCTGTAACGCAGATGCGGCGATTGATTAGACGAGCGTGGACTCTGATAGCTGGCCTAAATAGGGTTGGGTACCGTTCAAATTTGAACCGATATTACCGGTACCCGACGGCACCTTTTTCCTGTACTTTAATCTATAAAGTACTCTAAAGTAATCTATCTACCTCAGTTGTAAAAAAAAAAAAATTGTCCAAACGTCAAATAATTTATTATTTATTTAGAACAATTTGTTAATATATATATAATATTGCAGCGAGCGCTGTCTGCATCTAGCTTTATAAAGTGTAACCACACTTGCGACAGTTTTCGGCTTGCCAAGTTGCCATTGCCCCCACTGCTTTGTTGTTGTTGAATCAAGTCAAATCCTAGGTAAGCGGGTCTAATTCTACCTAATAATCTGACTCATGTTAAAGCAGGTGGGAGCCACGGTACCAGCGGGTCTGGATCCAGGAGAGGATCACATCTATGCCAGTCAATAAACCTGCCTGGTTAACCCTTTCACTACCACACTGCAGACGGTTAACCCTTTCACTACCACACTACAGACGGTTAACCATCTGTAGTGTGGTAGTGAAAGGTTAACCTTCTGTAGTGGTAGTGAAAGGGTTAAGGAAATGTTGCTTTGCTAACAGGTTAGGCTGAAATATAAGCTTGCTTCAAGGAACTGAAAATCCAGAGATTACGCCAACTGTCTGCAATCTTATCCAGGTAACTCCGTTATCCACGTACAAGGAACAGGGTCCTGAAAATAAAGTTGATACTTACTGGTGAGAAGAGAATGGTGTACTACAGCCTCCTCACATATACTGTACATAATGCTGGTAATGGACATGAGCCTCGTTTCTCATGTGTATTATGCATAATGGATGCTGGTATTAGACATGAGCCTTGTTTCTCATGTGTACTGTACATAATGATGGTATTAGACATGAGCCTTGTTTCTCATGTGTACTGTTCATAATGATGGTATTAGACATGAGCCTTGGTTCTCATGTGTAGTACTGTACATAATGATGGTATTAGACCTGACTAGGGCTGAGCCCAAACGTTTTTTTTATAGTTTTTAAAATAAACTGAGTTATATTCATTAGAAAGTTGATTTAGTTGGGCTGGTGCTTCTCCCGGGGCTGGAAAGTTGAAAAAAGACTAATTTAATCAGATTAATCACTTTATTCAAATTGAGGATTTAGTTTGAGGATATAGATTTTTTTTTAATTAAAAACGAAGGTTCGAATGTCAGTTCGGAAAATCCCTGACGAAGTTCGAATCCCAAAAACAGGTTTCGGGGACAGCCTTAGACCTAAGCATTGTTACTCATGTGTACTGTAAGTTACATAATGCTGGTATTGGACATGGGCCTTGTTTCTCGTGTACTTACTGTACATAATGCTGGTATTAGACATGAGCCTTGTTTCTCATGTGTACTGTACATAATGCTGGTATTGGACATGGGCCTTTCTCATGTGTACTGTACATAATGCTGGTATTGGACATGGGCCTTGTTTCTCATGTGTACTGTACATAATGCTGGTATTGGACATGGGCCTTGTTTCTCATGTGTACTGTACATAATGCTGGTATTGGACATTAGACATGAGCTTCCTCATGTGTACTGTACATAATGTTGGTATTGGACGTGAGCATTGTTACTCATGTGTACTGTTCATAAGGATGGTATTATTAGACCTGAGCAGCATTGTTTCTCATGTGTACTGTAATGCTGGTATTGTACATGAGCCTTGTTTCTCATGTGTACTTACTGTGCATAATGCTGGTATTGGACATGAGCCTGGTTTCATGTGTACTGTACATAATGCTGGTATTGGACATGGGCCTTGTTTCTCATGTGTACTGACTGTACATAATGCTGGTATTAGACATAAGCATTTTCTCATGTGTACTGTACATAATGTTGGTATTGGACGTGAGCATTGTTACTCATGTGTACTGTGCATACATACGGATGGTATTATTAGACCTGAGCAGCATTGTTTCTCATGTGTACTGTAATGCCGGTATTGGACATGAGCCTTGTTTCTCATGTGTACTGTTCATAATGCTGGTATTAGACTCAAGCATTGTTTCTCATGTGTATGTTTATTAGGATCCCCATGTCATCATCGACTTATTGACTATTTTTCCTGGGGTCCTCACAGATATACACATACAAATATGAAACATTCAGTATAAATCAGTCATATCACATCAATCAAAATAAAACAAGGTCATAGGTGAATCCATTTCACCATACCTTTAAAACAAAAACAAAGTAAACGGAAGAAGTTTGGATAACATGGCTGCAGCTACACTCATGACATATATTGATTTCCTTCCGGATTATGGCTCCTTAAGTTTATTTTCGAAACTGTCCTTGTTTTCCGTCCGTGTGATTATGTAATGGGATCCTATTCCAATATGTTATGGCTCTATACATTGCAGTTTTCTTGAGAGCATTGGTTCTAGGCAGAGGTAGGGTAAAGCGACTACTTGAAGCATGTCTGGTATTGAGTGGGTTTACCCAAGGTACAAATGCTCTTTAGAAACCTAATCAAACTGCATGCTAGTCTCTCCACCCTCATCCACGACAGTCTAGCATGCATTCCCTCCACACTATTCTCATGTACTCAAATGTTAATTGAAATTGAGTTTCAACAATAATGCACAACAGCTTTTGTTCCAGAGTGCAAGCTGATGCTATCTGCTCACCACCATACTAAAGTATGACTTGCCAGGCGTTGGAACTTGGTAGGTGAAAGGATGGAATGCCTGTGTGAGCTGAGGTTGGGCAATGGTTCTATGGTTCTAGTGTGTCTAACTCCTGACAGAACCGTGGCACTATTTACTGATCTGCAGACTCTGGAGATAATGTTGCCATTGCCAATACTTAGATAACCTTAAAGGAACATGCCAACATTATGGGAATTGTGCTTACTGTATTTTCCAGAGTTGGACAAGAACAGGCATACCAATTTCCTTTCTGTGCATTCAGTAGAAGCTATCCAGCTGCAAGCTTGCCTAGCTTAGCACTAATGATTGTGAGCAGATACGGACAACTAGCCTAGCTCTTGGTCAAAAACGCCACTCCCTGAGTTTTAAGCTAGGCTTCCATTTAATTGCTTCTAAGCTAGGCTAGCTTGCAGCTGGATATCTATCCATCTTGACTGACTGCAGAAGATGGTAAGTGCATTTCCCATAATGTTGGTGTGTTCCTTGTACACCTACAGTTCTCTGTTGTAAACACACAATATCTGTTTCTCCCAACCTCCCAAGTTTTGGCTAATCTCAATAGTGACTTCAAGTCAAATAAAATGTATTTGTAAAGCCTGCAATCACACATAATGTCCCCAGCTGGACAAGTCTTCTTTAAACAAAGAAGACTAGTAGCTAACTAGCTGGAGCTAGTATGAGCAACAGCATGGATTCTACCGATCAACAACATTATTGTTAAGGAAGAAATGGGGCCGGGGTTCCAGGAATCACAACTATCCCTTAAAGCTACTTCTCATTCTTGTCCTCCCAGGTCTCCTGATGAATAATGTTGTTTGTATCTGATCATGATTGTCTCCCACCAAGGTTCAGCAAAGATGCGTGTCGTCGGAGTTTTGCCCCTGGTGTGCTGCCAAGGGCCTGAAGGTTCACGTGCGCTCCTACCGCATCAACTACCAGGAGTCCATTAACCTCTGCACAAACCCACAAGTCAGTTGTTGTTAACCCCCCCCCCCACACACACACACACACACGCGCACAGACAAACACTGTTGAAAGGGAGAGCAGAGAAGTTATGTCTATGGGTGCGCATGTTCATTCTCACCTGTTATATGAGGGGATTGTCTGCCATTAATCCATGATGCCAAACTGTCGAAGCATGCTCAACGGGGGAAGGTTTAAAAGTTACAGCAGATGATGGAGTAGGCTACAAGCTGGCGGTTCCCGTTAATGCCAAGTCTGCAGCAGGAGGCGAACGGAGCGAGACAATCGCAGGTTAATTCTGGGAGGCAGGAACAGGCCTCTGTGTTCATGTAGTTGTAGCCACTATCCTTATAATTGGGAATGGTTATTCCATCAGCAAATAACATGACTGGACTCAAGATGGGCTATGCCTACATACAGTGTCCACATTGAGCCAAATTCCTCGGGTGGTAAAAACTGTTAAAATATTAAAGATTATAATATGGAAAAAGGGAATTTGGGAATAAAACTGAATTTGAGGAAAGAAATTAAATGTATTATGAGGCCCTACCTATGTTGGATTGGCTTTACTAACTTAAATTGACAAAGTGTGCAGCTGTATTATTTAGGAAAATACAAATATTGAATTGGGACTGCATCAATATTAACACTTTGAAAGCCAGCCGTGTTTTCCTTTTTACCCCCTTGAATGCCCACATCCACTCCAATGTTAATATCGCCTAATCTATGTTTTAAATTATGGCTGTGTCTAATCTGCCCGTCGCTTATCAAAGACTCAATTTCCAGTCAACATTGTCGTAGCAGATTGTTTTTTTATCGCTTCATTTCCGTTTTCTAGCATTTCGAAAATCACTCGTTTTCATGGAAAAAACAACACATCCCATGATAATCGCCTTTTACTGGAATATTCTAGAACGTTGTCATTGTTCGGCCTATTTATGAATCGTTTTCAAATAAACACTAGATTATCGATAGTATATGTGTACGCATGCACGCTCGTGGCGTGCGCTGAAAATCGCTTCTCCTATTTCCTGACGGCGCACACAGTGAAACAGCAATATCACATAATCACATAAAAGCTTATACATCTGTGAAAATGAGTCTGATTATCCTTAGACTTGTAACATAGATTCCTTACCTGAGATCAGATGGTATCCAAATGGATTATTCCAATTCCTGATCGCCATTCTAAAAAATCGATATTTTTATTGATTCACCGTAGGGCTGGGTGATATGGCAAAAAATCATATTGCGATAACGATATGATGATATCATATTTCTCTATCGATAATTATCGAAATTGTTAAGTTAAAAAAAATAAAAATTAAACAACAGATGTATGTTTATTTTGCAGCAATTCTTTGTCGTTGCTGGTTTAAAAGCGAAAGTAAACCGGCTTCTCTGCTGGCTGTGGCTCCAGGGGAGTTGAACAGTTCTGGCTCTGCTAGTTTATTTTCGATCTTTTGGCGCTTTTTTGGTGGACAAACCACCACATGTGACTCGTGACTGGAGTCTAGCTCTGCTAGCACACATAGCCTACTGTGTACTAGTGTTGTCAAAAATATCGATACATATCGATACTGAATATTTAAAATGGTTTCGATACTCATTTCCCGAAATACCGATACTTTCTGCAGTATCGGTACCAGCTGGCGAGTGTTCTACCGCAAGTTGTTGACGCGCTGTTCAGAGCACGCTTGCCCCTCCGCCTCCTCCGAGTCCAGCCCTCCCCCTCACAGAGCCGTCTTCAGTTTGTAAACAAACATTTTAGCTGAAGATGGCAAATGCAGAGCCTCCGCAACTTGTGCTTGTGGATAAAGAAAACAGCAGAAGTGCTGTTTGGAGTTACTTCGGGTTTGAAGTAAACAACGAAGGACAAGCTAATGATGCCCCAATGCTATTTGCAAGCGGTGTTACAGAGCAGTGCCAACGCGGATCTCCATAAAGAAATGAAAGAGGTTCGTTACAGCTGCTCTTTCAACGTCACTGTGACTGAAGCATTAAACCATTAACTCTAGTTTAATACATGATACGTTGTCTACTGATGGCGCATAATATCAACAGCTGATTCGTTCGTTATCTTTAAATAAAAATCGAAACTGTTACTAACTGTAATACAAACGGTTCAGTTTGTCAGGTACATGCAACACAGATTACAGTGTTTACATCTGTCTGCTTGAGAAAATACCATGTTCTGCAATAAAAATTATTGAAGTGAGATCAACAGTTATTTTTAAATGTGTGATCTAAAGATAAAAGTTTTAAAGGTTTTAAAAGTGTTATATTTATCTTCTCTTATAGTACCAGAGAGAAGCTGAGGAGAATCAACCAGCAACAAAAGCTACATTTGTTTAAAAAAAAATATATATATTATATTATTATAATATATATATATAATATAAATATATTATTATTATTATTTTTATGGTATCGAAGTATCGATACTTTTCAAGGTATCGTGTCGAAATTCCAGTATCGTGACAACACTACTGTGTACAGACGGTTTCAAACTGTATTTTAAATTGGAAAGCAAACAAAATAAATGGACAAGAGAAAAATAAATCTCAATATATCGCGATATTTATCGTTATATCGCCCAGCCCTAATTCACTGTTCACTGGTAGATGCCGGCTGCGTGAGTGAGAAGTAAAATGTGGAGTGCGGGTATTTTTTTCTCATTCATTTGCATTGAGTTCAATCCAAAAGGGTGAATTACCACCTGGGAGACGATAGGGGGTGCTTTTTTCACATCTGAGCGCCTGAGGTAGCTGAATTTCCAACGGTAGACTTGGTTGATGAAATATGATTTCAGATCGCTAAAAAAAAAGAGAGAAAATACGAGAATTCTTGTGAGTGGGCATTCAACCCGCGGGGGTTAAACCCGAGAAATCTTGGGCGTGGCATGCAAAGTGTTAAAGGGGTCATATATTGCTTTATTTTTCAATATTTGGGCAATTTTACACAATTCCTGTGAGTATGGAACACATCTGTAAGGGTTTTTTCAATTAAATTCATTGTTATGTATTTTTAATCAAGTACTTTGGTGCACCACTTTCTGCCCTTGCAAAGTCCAAGCTGTTTTTGGCTGGGCTCCGCCCATGCGCTTTGAGTGACAGTCACCCACCTGCACTGGCAGATACCTTTGGTGGAGAGAGAGAGAAGAGGCTCTCATACACGCTAGGCGTCAGCAGCCTGGCCAATTTGTGTGTGCGTGTCTTTGTGTGTTTTCATGTGTGTCTGTGTGTGTGCTGACGCATGGTTCTGTGGGACTAATTAATTTCGCCGCGGGGGGGCATAATCCCACGGGACAATGCATTGGCAACTTGTTTCGCATGACAAAATATACCTCTGAATATTATTGCACGGATCAGAATACTGGCGCACTATGATATTTTGCAACAGGTTGACAGTGATACAGCGAGTGCTCTCTTGACAGAGAGACATATGTCCCCTCTCAATGCAGTGCGCTCCGAGACTCACCGTATGAGCCTCTCTCCCTCTCTCTATCTGTCTCCCGCTTTCTCTCCCTCTCTTTTTCTCTTTTGAGGAAGTGCTGACTGACAGGGAAACCGCTTCCGCATTATTTCCACTCGCTCCGTTTTGATCATAATTTCAACGTATCACAGTTGATTGTGGGCGGGCGGTGGCAGATCAGCGCCTTCCTACATAGGAAAGCGTCAATTCTGAATGGCTTGGTTCAGTGGGGGAGGTTCTTGTCTGAGCTGAACTGAATAAACTGGACTGGCTAGAGATTTCACATCTAGTCAGTGTTGGTACAACCCCACATTGCTAGAAAACAATGCAAATCACTGGAAAAGGCCATTTATAAGATAGTGGACTATTACTTGGATCCGGAGCAAAAAAGCTTGATCAGGACATCCTTAATCATTATTGATTTTAAAACTCACATTTCACCTCAAAGTGCAGTAAATAATTATTAAATAATATATATATATATATATTTTTTTCACATACAATCACATCACATTTAACTATTTCTCTGACTACCTGGTTTTGTAGCCAGTAGTTTTGTTGTTGCTGGCATCTTTAGTGTGTCAAAACTCTCACATTGCTCTTGTCACCTCATTGTATAGACTGTCTCTGTCTGGTTGATGTACATTCTCAAGTAGGTAGTCGTTTTGGTGAACCGTTGATTTTATTTACCCCCAAATTCTCTCCTTTGGCCACACAGTGCCTCTTCCCTCTGGTCAGCCAGCCATTGGAGGACGTCTTGGCCGGCCTGGTCCCTCCAGAGCCCAAGTCGGGCACCAAAAGGAAATCCACCTCTGAGCCAGAGAAGGAAGAAGAGGCATTTATACCGTCTTCCAAGCGCCTGCGATCAAAAGAAAATGACAGTCCTCTGCTACAGAATGGCACCGACATGCACAGCAGCAAAACAGACCTTGCAGAGGAGACGGTCAATGGCGGTGACAAACGTTGGGTGCCCGAGACGGTCGGAAACGGGTGCCACCAGAGGGATTCCCATCTGTCTGGGTTCGAAGCAGCAGACCAGGAAGCGTTCAGAGAAAAGACAGTGGAGGCTGTAGTTGCAACGGAGAAGGTTCTTGAACACTGCAGTTCTACAGATGCTCCTACCTCGCCCGAGGCTGCGTCTGCGATCGTGGAGGAAGAGAGAGGGGACATCCCTGTGTCTATGCAGCCTATGTCTCCTCATAAAGCTCCTGGTAGCGAGGATGCCGAGCTGTGTGACACGGAGTCTCGGCTGGTCGAGATTCAATGTACATCGAGCACCGACCGTGCTAAAACATACAGTTGTCCCGGCCGACCGCCCAGTTTGTCCCCCGTGAAGGTGAGCACTTTAGAGGGCGGTGGAATAGTTGAGTCTGAACTTGGAAAGAAGCTTGTGTCTGTCCCACAGCATGAGCTCTTCTGGAAGAACGAGAACAACTTGTGTTGGCTGGACGCATTGCTGGTCGCTCTGGTGAACTGTAGGACACTGAAACGGGCCCAACCCAAGGCCCAGCCCAGACAGTCGTCTGTCTGGCAGCTAATCACAGCATACGATGAGGCCTGCACTGCTATCCAAGCCCACCAGCAGACCAGAGGTGAGTGTATGTTGATTCATCTATCGCAATTGAACAAATCATGAATTAAACCAATGCAAAGTCGATGGGGTCGATCTCCTGTCTGTACAAGCTGACTGAGGACAACTGAAATCTACTTAATGTGCATTGTTACAACCCTGGCTTATAGGATGGGGGACAAAAAAATATTTAAATAATCAATAAATGTATTCTAATCAATAATGAAAATAAATAGCGGACGAGCGGACATTGCGCTCGTCACCAACACAAGTGACACCGGGTTCGGCTCCGGCTGTCTGCGTTGCCTCCGGCTTGGGCCAGTCGTCATACTAACTCAATTGGCAGAGTTAGCGGGTGGAAGTCGATGGGTGGTAATCTGGACGTTGTGGACAGCGACTCCTACAGGTCGGTTGGGGATGCCTGCACAGCAGAGACAGGAAATGGCGGGGGTAGTCTGAGCCTCCCACACGTTACACCTCGCCAATGAGAGTACGCACTGGCAGGTGAAAAGATGTGACAGGCTGCCTCCTCGTGTATCGGAGGGGACATGTGATGCAAGGCTTCTATCCTACAACCGGCCAGTGGGGGGCATATGCGAGCAATGTTCAAGACAGGGGAGGGGAGAATTCGCACAGCGGGTATTTGGGATGGGAGAAAAATGTAAAAAGGAGAAAAAGTGGATAAAAAAATATATAATAAATAAATACAGCAAGATATGTGAATGGGCGTCAGTAAATGAGTCGTAAGTTGGTGTGTGTGTGTATAATATGTGGTGTGTGCAGTATAGGCTGGTTTTCTATGCTGGCGTGGCTGCAATGGTATTGCATGAAACTAGACATTTCAGGGAATCCGTTACTCCAGGTTATGCTGTAGATTTACTACATTTCTTAGACTTAATGTAAAGGGATGTGTGACTTTCACCACCATCTAGATGGTGTGCCAAATCAGGTGCTGCAGAAAGTGAACTCGGACCTGCAGAATCTCAGGATGTCCATCTTTAACCTGCTGCAGCCCAGACTACAGTGTCAGCTTGGTAAGCAGATTAATTCCAGATGATAAAATAGAAATATTATAATTGTATGGTTGTGTGTTTGGCTTGTTCTCCCTTGCTATGTCTGGCACCTTTTGGGCCAGTGCTCTGACCACATCTCTTGCATTTCTCAGGCCAGAAGGAAACTCCAGTGTTTGCTCTTCCACATCTGCTAAAGATGAATTCCTGGGCGGAGCCTCTCTTTCAGCTCACATTTCACTGGGAATTTAAATGCAATGATTGTAAAAGCACCACTAACCTCAAGTAAGTGATATAATTTTTTTCCCTGAAATATATTTATTAGTTTATTTGTCACGGAAAATAAAACATTATAATAAGATACAGATGCATTGCATGCAGGATTTCTAGCCAAGACTAATTTGCTACCTCTGTCCCTGGTTAGGCTTTTCTACTTAAATGTGGTCATTACATATCATTATCAAAAGTACATTAGTTAAAATAAGCACATAGTAAATTCATAATTACATGATCATACAATAATTGCATCACATTAGTCATTTTACATGCGTGTGTTTCCTAATTCATGGCTGTGTGTGACTGTGTGCTAGGGATGGGCATTTTAAAGAGATAGCCAGATCGATTGATCGCATGCTATATCGATTGATCGTGTATTACTCAAAGTATTTTTTTTAACTTAAGAAAAAAAAGATTAAAAAAAAATTACTTATTTTTGTTTATTCACATTATTATGTTTACGGAAACCAACAAACGGTTATAATCTTACACATGCATGTGAAAAGATATGTATAAAAAAATTATACAAATTTATAATTTCGGTTATTTTTATTTTATTTTTCATAGCTACGAGTAATCGCGTACTCACGCCCATCCCTAGTGTGTGCATGCACATTCTAACAACAGGACAAATTGCATCCCAAAAGCATTTTGTCCTGTGGCTTTTAAATGCCTCACGTGAGCCATTTAGCCAACGTAGCATTTATTTTTCAGCAAAGAGTTCAATAAACAAAACTGATACATTCACTGTGTTCTGCCTCTCATTTGTTGATGAAACAAAACTAACATCAACACAATTGACCACGTGCTAACGTGATTGGTATATGCCATTATAACACACAGTATAGCATTGTGGCTAGCAGCTTGGTAACGTTAATGCTAGCAGAATGAATGGATGTAAACTTTATTTAACAGATTGCAGAATGGGTACAATACGGCTCAATACAAACAATTGTTAAGGGAACGCAGACTGTTAGCTTGGACTGGGCTCCTTATAACAATAACTTGACAACACATGGTAGCCGCAGCTACTTGGGACAGCTCTGCTGTAAACACTGGAAATAACCGTGCAGGTCTCTACTGCGCATGGGCATTGGGCAGAACGGCTCTGTATCCGGCTTGCGCAGATTACATGGCACCATTGTCGGCGAGTATCCAAAACGGAAACACCTTTTCAGCATTGCCAGTAGGACACCGCGTAATCAGCAAACGTAATCATTCAGCAAACGTAATCATTCAGCAATAAAAACGTTTTTTGCTGTATTTAACAGACTTGTTAAAGGTGTAGTTATGAGTTTTGGAAGCGTAGCCCCATTTGATCCTTACAATAAAGATTGCTGAGTCCTTTCTCAGCACAATCCATGCTGATCCTCATACGAATTCCAGATAGTCAGCCACAAACCAATACAAAGTCAATGGGGTCAAGCTCCTGTCTGTACAAGCTGACTGACTTTTATAATACAAAAAAAACAAGACCGTATTAACCTCTTAGGCCTGAGCCCTATTACCTAAGTAAATGGAAGATTGCTCCATTTCTACAAGGTCCAGTTGCATGTCAGAAATATTGTGTCTATTACTAGGCTTGCTTAAATTGTGATGAAACAAAGGAGAATATGAATTATGATTTTTCTTTGCATATTTGACAGTGAATAACACCATGCTAAAAATGACCAGACATGAAAAACTGTGACTGAGCTCGTTCAGTACTTTCTTGAGATCATGTGTACAACAAATCTAAGGAAATGAATAAAGGGAAGATGATTAAACGGAAGGTTTTGTAGATACAGTACTGAATTCTGCCATCTGGACCCATGCAATTTGAGGCCTATAAATTACCTTATTATAGCCAACTCGCACATCCATGGATCGGGCCAAATCTCCTCTTTCAAATGGCAGAGTTCAATTTGGATTTTGTATCACCAGGCGTGCATCGAGAATGAAATCTACTGTATGTACAGTTAGATTCTTAGAAACTACGGTTGCTAAATGTTCACGGAAGGTAGACACAATAACTGCACTCCAATCTATGCCAATAACGTTCACTTTTGTGGTATATAATCCAGAGAAATAAGAGAAATTAAAAAAATGCATACACAAGTAATTTTCAACGTTTTTCGAAATTTCAATGCTTATTGAGAGCTCTGGATGCCCTGTGCTCATATGACTACAAATCATCATCATTCGGCGACGGCTGCTAATTCAAAATGCCGGATTTCCGTGGAAATATCACATTTCAAAAACTAAAATCCCACTAATAACACTTTAACCCATTGGTAAACAAACGTATTGCTTCAAATATATGACTGCTGTTGTGACAGACTTAAGAGGTACAGTAGATTTCATTCACTGTTTTTCCAGGCACGCCTGGAGATACTAAATCCAAATTTAACTCTGCCAATTGAAAGAGGAGATTTGGCCCGATCCATAGATGTGCAAGTTGGCTATAATAATATTTTTAATTGCATGTCCGGACTCCGGATGGCAGAATTCAGTACTGTTTAAACATCTTCCCTTTATTCATTTGCTTAGATTTTCTGTACACATGATCTCAAGAAGGTGCTGAACAAGCTCAGTTTTTAGCATGGTGTTATTCACTGTCAAAGAAAAATCATAATTTATATTCTCTTTCATCACAATTTACTCAAGCCTAGTAACAAGTTTTTTTGATGGGGGGGGGGGGGGGACCCTGCATATATCGGTTGATATCGGTATCAGAAATTAAGAGTTGGACAATCGGTGTATTGGTAAAAAAAAAAGCCAATATCGAGCATCCCTAATTTTTTGGCGGATTTTCAGAAGCTAGGGCTTAACAGGTTAAGAGTTACACAGTCCTAACAGTTCTCCAGCCGTTAGTTCTCCAACTATTGGCAGCAGTCCATGCGCAATTGTGTGGTGCAATATTATATATGTATGGATTGTTCACCTACCCCACCTTGAATGCTGCTTAAATGTGACTCTTCCCTCTCTTCCTGTCCGTCTGTCTTTCCAGGGTTACAAAGCCTCTTCCCACTTTTACAGACATCCTGCCTGATTGGCACCCGCTCAACGCGGCTCACATGACCACCTGCAACGAGTGCTCTAAGAAGAATCAGAAAAGGACGATGGTGCTTGAGAGGTGAGGGTTTGAGCATTTTGATTTGTATCGCTGTCCAAATTAACGGAAAAAACGTCAAAGTGTCTTAATAAGGTGTTGGGCCACCGAGACCCGTCAGAACTGCTTCAATGTGCCACATGGATTCTACACATCTCTGGACCTCTACTGGAGGCAGGCCCGGACTGGCCATCGGGAGCACCGGGAGTTTTCCCGGTGGCCTGGCCTGCACAGATAAAAAAAAAAGTATATAAAAAAAAATAAAAAATTATTATCATTTATTTATTTTTTGCCAGGCCATTGTTTCTAGTTGTGGCGGTGGTGGCGCGATAGTTAGATAACCTTTCACTGTCTGCGACAGAGTTGGAGAACTATCTGACTCTCTCCCTCTCGCGGACACACACACACATGGAGCCGTGCTGCCGCTTGTGATTGGTGGAGGCGGGACCAGGCGATACAACTGATTGACAGCGGAGGCGGCGAATGGAATGGCAGATGGCACTCGGATGCAGAATAACAGCCAGGCAGTGAGCCAGGTAGTGAGGGACTCGGGAGAGATACAGTAGAGCGAAAGTCAATTAACGTTGATGTCAAGATGGACAGTGGAAGAAAGAGAGAGGGTGGAGGAGAGAGTGATAAAACAAAGAAAAAGAAAGGCCCTTACAGGAGATGCTGCTAAATCCGGCAACATTTATCAAAGGTTTTCTTGCACCAAGGTCAAGGAACCAGCAGGTTAGTCAGTGATAAAAATAAACATGTGGATGTTAGCTAGCTAACGTTACCATGCAATGCATCATCTCTCCTGTCAAAATCCCAATGTTAAATCTGCCAAGAAACAAATAAATAATTTAACCCTTGTGTCTGAAAACTAAAGTGTTATACTCTTACCATATTAGGGGACTAAATTGAAAAATGCCATAAAAAGATTATGTTGAAATAATTTCCCACTTTCTTTTCCATAAATATTTTATTTAACTTCAGATTAAAATGAAATACTCCCACTTTTCTGAAAGGAGTTGTTAAATCTGACATTACAAAAAACAATATGTGGTGGTTATGATCGAGGCTGAAGGTGAATAAACAATTTATGAAAGAGAAAGTAAAAAAATCCAAGATAATTCAAAGATTACACACCTTTGCCACATATATTGGCTACAAACATAATCACTGCAAAGTTATCAAAAAAAAACAATATTCTGATCAGATATAAGGGTTAAGTTGTTCCCTTTCTAATTTCCTCAAAAACATCTAGTCTAGTTAATGTGATCAATATTTGATGCTTTTTGTTGGAAATTTCAGTCAGTGAGCTCATACTTTGAGCTCATTTTATAGTTAAAATGATTGAGACAACGCAATATTCTGTCTTCGTTGTGCGTGCATGCATGTGCTCACCACACACAATACATGTGTCACTATTCTGGCAGTGGCTACTGTTATTATAGTATTGTAATGAAAGGTCTGTTATTTAATGTTTGTGTAAAGGGCTATTTTAACTGTTGGTGGGTAGTGCATCAGTAAAGTGAATATGGTATTGTCACTGGCGTCGTTTCAGTAAAAGGCAAGGTATGGCGTGGATTTTTTTGGTCAAATCAGTTGTGCAATAGTCACTTTTGGTGAGTTGTTTCTATACAATTCAGTTATATGACATTTTAGGTATGACACAGGACTACACAAGCATTTTTTGTATAGAAATGTGTCAACAGACTAAAGCAGGGAACCACAATATTTTGCATACGAATTATGCAGAATGTAATATCATAACGGTCTATTACTTTTCTAGCAATTGAGCCAATTTTCCTTAGGTACAGTTTTGAGGTGTGTTCAACAGAATGTAGTATCAAAAACACATTCACAAAAAGTATGTGTTACTGAATGCTGAACTGCAGTTATAATCACTAAGCCATTGTAAGACCTTACCTGTGTCCCTGTATCACTTGTCTCTGCTGCCCTTTGATTAAAAAACGTCCCTATGTCCATTTTCCTTTTTTTTTGGGGCATATTTCAGTTAGTCACAGTAAAAGTCACCTAGTAAAAGTGAGATAATTGACGATATCAAAACATGCTAGGGCTGTACCGAATAGTTCGAAGCTTCGTTCATAATGTTGACATTCGAATTCTAAATCAACATAAAAAATTGTAATAAAAATAAAAATTATTTGCCAAGGTATGGCGAGTGCCATACCTTGCCATACCAGAACGACGCCCCTGGGTATTGTGCTCTTGCTCTGTTTGAATAGGTGAAGAGAGTGGTTAACTGTATTATAATAGTAAATAGAAAAATATGTTGTGCTCTTTTTTTTCTTTTTGAAGGTGGAGAGAGTAGCATTGCTAGTGCCACAACAGTTTTATTTGAGGTTCATAACAGTACATTGTACTAAGCAATTGTTGGCTCATTAGTTTGTGATTCACATGCACTAAAATTCACCAGAATGCAGGAAATTAAGTCTTTGTAACTAAAGTTTTCCTGGTGGGGGACCCCCAGACCCCCCGCTTAAAAAGTGGCCTGACTGGGGCTATATTTCGCGCTATATCTCCCGGTATGAATTATTTCCCCAGTCCGGTCCTGACTGGAGGGATGGAACACCATTCTTCTGAAAGATATTCCCTCATTTGGTGTTTTGATGATGGTGGTGGAAAGCGGCGTTTAACATGTTGGTCCATAGTCTCCCATAGGTGTTCAATTTGGTTGATATCTGGTGACTACAAAGGCCATAGCATATGATTCACATAATTTTCATACTCAAACCATTCAGTGACCCCTCGTGCCCTGTGGATGAGGGCAGTGTTGGGGAACTCTGAGAGCATAGTTTAGGAAGCTACCAATTATTTCACACAGGAAGAGGTTGGAACTATAGCAAAGCTACCCTCTGGAGAAATATAAAATTAAATAAAAAGTACATTTGCAATGAAATGGAAAATGAATAACACAAAATGTAATTACATGATGTACAAGCTTTGTGCACATGTTAACACTTCCAGTGCCGTTCACATAGAACTACGTTTCTGTCGTCCGATCGTTGAGTGCCCGAAACGTAGATCTACGTTTCTGTCACGGTATTTCTTTGATCTATTTCCTTCATAATTCAGCGGGCACGTTGTGCATACTGTTCTGAGTGTCTGAGCTGGCAGATGGTATTATACCGCCCTCTAATAAGATAAGATAAGATATTCCTTTATTGATCCCCTTGGGGAAATTCAGGCATCATAGCAGCATGGGGGGGAGGGGGGGGGGGGGGTACAGGTAGTAAAACAACACAGTATACGTATCATGTACCGTCTTCTCTAGTTTAAACATGTATCATGTACCATCTTCTCTAGTTTAAATTAGGGCTGTCAGTTTATTGCATTAATCAGATTAATTAATTACATCGTGTTATGGAAATTAACTAAATTAATTTAATTTTTTTTAAATATGGTCCATTTGCATGTTCTTGGTTGGTATCTGATTCTAGGGACATCTATGGATCTCGGGGAATGTATTCCCAGTGTCAGAAATACTGTGTCTGTTACTAGGCTTGAGTAAATTGTAATGAACCAAATGAGAATATCAATAAAAAAAAAAAAATTCTTTGACTGAATAACACCATGCTAAAATTGACCAGACCTGAAAAATCTAAGCAAATTAATAAATGGAAGATGATTAAACCGAAGGTTTTGTAGATACAGTACTGAATTCTGCCATCCGGACACATGTCATTTGAAATATGATAGAATATAAGGCTTAAAATGGTTATGCGATTAAAATGTGATTAATTAGATTAATTAATTACAAATCCTGTAATTAATTAGATATTTTTTAATCGCCTGACGGCACTAGTTTAAATATGTCTCATGTCTTCTCTAGTGTGCCTCCAGTGATGTCACTGCACTTTGTGGATGGGCTGCCTGACAACGACGTCACAATCTACTCCTTCAGCTTCCAGGGGGAACGCTACTCCATCACCACCGTCCTGCAGTACGATCAACAACGCAAGCATTTTGTCACTTGGATCCATAAATCTGATGGTTAGTAATAAAACATTTTGTCTGACTTAAAGGAACACACCTACATTATGGGAAATGTGCAGAGTCGGACAAGAATATAGCCTGGCTTAAATCTCCAGAAGTGTTTTTGGGTAACAGCTAGGCTAGCTGGTCCGTATCCGCTCTCATTCATTTGTGCTAAGCTAGGCTAGCTTGCAGCTGGATAGCTTTCTACTTGCAATTGGTATCTATCTTATTCGTCTGACTGGAGAAGACTAAGTGCAATTCCCATAATGTTGGCATGTTCCTTTAAAGGGATAGTTCAGAACCCTAGTTCCATTTCTTACTAATGATGATGTTGATCGGTAGAGTCCTTGCTGCTCCATGCTGTTCCTCATACTAGCTCTGGATAGTCAGCCACAAACCAATGCAAAGTCAATGTGGGTTGAGCTCCTGTCTGTACAAGCTGACTGACGCTTACTGAAGTCTACTTATTGTGCACCGTGTGGCGTAAACTTCAGTTGGTCTCAGTCAGCTTGTACAGATGGGAGCTAGACCTCATTGACTTTGCAATGGTTTGTGGCTAACTATCCGGAGCTGGTATGAGGAATGGCATGGATTATGCTGAGAGGATTCTACTGATCAACATCATCATTGGTAAGTAACAAATATGGCTTTTTTTTTTTTTAAGAGTAACTGTTTACTCACTGACCATACAATATAGTCGCAATACAAGACTACAATAGTCACAATACAAGAAGACTATACAATATAGTCACAATACAAGACCATACAATATAGTCACAATACAAGAAGACCATACAATAGTCACAATACAAGAAGACCATACAATAGTCGCAATACAAGACCATACAATATAGTCACAATACAAGACTCTAATAATTTATAATCAACCAGTCGCAGCTACTCATTTTATGAGCTATAACTGATACCAATCAATAACTGGTGTATTGTTGTCAGACGATTAATCGTGACTGCTGTCTACAGGGTCCTGGCTGGAATTTGACGACTTGAAACATCCAAACTGCGTTCCCCATGTAAAGCTACAGGTCCCCGCTCAGGACATTCATATAGTCTTCTGGGAGAGGGAGACGGACGAGGCGGACGATGCCTCTGTGGCCAATGAGCCGGCGGTCCAGTCGCCAGACCAGTCCCTCTACATCCCGAACGACAGCGACATCGTCTGCGCCCTCACGGCGTCTGATGACGCGAACGCCTTGGCAACGGTGGGTGATGGTGATTCGTGCATCGGTTCCACAACTCTGGTCGACACCTTCGAGGGCCTCACGCACAACGACATCATCACGCTCACGCTGGTCGAGGTCAAAGCGGACTTGGAAGCGGTGCCTTTTGACGAAGATAATCAAACTCTTGATGATGGTCTTTCCACTGGGATTGAAGTCACCATGTCTTCACCTGGTTCTCCTTCGCTTCATGAGCAAGCACCCAATGAGCTTCCCTCGCCTGACACTGACACTGATGACTTGTCATGCGACCCCACGTTTGAACCTGGTTCCAAGAGGAGAAAAGCAGTTCCAAACAGACGCAAGGGGAACAAAGCAGACTCAGTTAAAAATGCTGCCAGCAGGAACAGGAAGATGGCCCCTGCTGCTGCACCAAGTGCACCTTTACAGGAAATCATCCTGCCCACACCACCGCCAGCAGCACTGAACACCTCTCCTTTGTCCTCTGCTAAAACATCACCACAGCCCTCCAAGAGGAAACCGGAGCCACCTCCACCAGTCGACCAGACCTCCCGCTGGTCCCACCTGCTCAGCATGCACCCCCTCACCAAGCTTTCCTCCGTCAAGCCTGCGCCCGCCTCCGTCTCACCGAGAAAGCCCTCTCTCCCCAACCACTCCACGCCCAACCCGATTAGACAACAGCAGATCCCCGCAGGGCTTTATTCCAAACCTAAATATCAGCTCAGGAGAGAAGACGACACGCTGCCACTGAAAGCTGCAGAAATCTATGGTGCGTTCTGCGCAAAGAGCACGAAACCCCCCACTCCTCCCTCGCAGAAAAACACTCCCGGCGGCAACTCACAGAATCTCCCGGCCAAGACTGCGGCGCCATCTAGGGTATCATTTCCTACCCCAGGAGTGACGGTGCTCCCTGAAATATCCTCCAAGAAATCTGCCGGTGACTCGCCGAAGGTTCCTTGTAGTCTCAGCGGCACCGAGGCCCTCAGGTATAAGCTCATGAAGAAGCTGAAAGCGAAGAAGAAGAAGCTCTTGAAGTTGAACCAGATACTGGGCAGCGCTGGGGGGGAAGTCACCCCGGCACCAGACAGCACCAACCGCAGCTCCCCCTACAGCGTCAGCTCCAGCACCTATGACAGCAACGCTTGTTATGACCAGTTCTTTGCTGACCTTCTATCGCCTGCCACGACCCCCAGCAGCCTATCGCCAGACAGCACAGGGTTCCTGGAGACCAACAGACCAGCAGGAGGCGAGAGCACCGTCAAACCAGATCTGGTTAGTCACCTGACGCCTGCTGTGGACGGCTCGATGACCGGCACCAATGACAATTTTCTGGAGTTGATTTCTGGAACTGCCCTTCAGCAGCAGACTGAGATGGAGGTTGAAGCACTGAGTGCACTTGACCTTTTCTTTTAGGCTGTAGGATAGATGTCGTCTGCAATGTGTTTTTGTTTGGCAAGCTCCTTTTGCAGTAGACTGTGCATAAAATGTGCTGTTGTGAAATAAACTTCCGAAACTAGCAAGTGAGTCTCACATAATTTGAAAGCTCTAGTCTATAGCATATTCCCTAGGGGTGTAACGGTACACGTATCTGTACTGAACTGTTTCAGTACTGCACCTTTGGTTCAGTATGCGCTGTGTACCAAACGAATGCAACGGTACGTTAACCACCAACGGAACGCACATGCAGAACCTTTTTTTGTGTGCAGAATTTCATTCAAAACGCCAAGTTCACCCCTTCCCAAAATATTACTTGCGCAAAGGGCCGGATGTTCGTTCAGCCCATGCACAATGAGAGATTACCTGTAATTTAGCATAGCCTCATAGTGTGGCAAACAAACACACACCCTCTCTCTCAGTGCGTGAGGAGGATTGGTGCTAGATTGAGAAGGGGCTGTCTCAATCAAATTAATGATAGTTTGCGGCATATAGAAAGGACATTCATACACAGCAACGCGCCTCCAAACGGGTGTGATAAACAAATTGATATTTTCCTTGGCATGAAACAGGAAATTTTATTTACCATTAGGGACCTGCATGATGCTTCTTTCTCTATTCAATAACATTTTACCCTGAGGGATGATTTACAATAAAGTGTTAAAAAAGAAAAGTAGGGGCGCCCCAGTGGCGAACCACATAGACACGGCCGACCCGGGTTCGACTCCCGAACCCGTCGTTATTTGCCGAATGTCTCCCATTCCTCATCCGTCTCTCCCTACTGGACTGCCCAGTAGAAATAAAGCAATAAAATGCCAAAAAAAAAAAAAAAAGTAGGCTACTTACATTATTGACGCTAGAACTCTCAAAATAGCATTAGCATAAAAAATAAGGTAGGCCAGCTGTAGTTTACATAGCCTGCATAAAACGGTCTCGAGGTTCCACAAGTTAATCAAAATCTGAAGTATTTCCAACCGCGGCTTGAGATGCTCAAGAGTGCAAATCACTGTCTTCGCGACCGGTGGGCTCGGTTGTTATTACTACTCGCACTTTGTTCAGCCCAATGATGTCGCGTGTCTCCTCTCCGTCATGCAGCGCATTAACACATTGACCGCCAATCACGTTCTACAACGGGTTTGCTGGTCATGCGAATTCTGCCAAGCCACGGCGTACGACGTTATTGAGATCATATTTAATTTTTTCGCCATGGTATTCATAATTCCGCCACCCAGCCTCTGCTGAGACAGTGGGACTCTGCACAACAGTGCAACACTTCAATACCGCCGCTTGGTGGATGATCGGGCGAGTTACAACCGGAAATGGATCTGGTGATCTCGGTGCATCTGGGAAATCCGTCCGGCAGTCGCATATTGTTGCGGGACTCTAGACACACATCCGTGTATATGGATCGCTGCCATAACTCAATTATTAGTGATTTCCATTCATATTTCGTCAATCTAGCCTCACGTTACCACTGGAACTCTGAGCTCCATTTGGAAAATACCACCCCCTATCGTCTCTCCGGATGGTACTGCACCCCTTTGGATTGGATTGAATGAAACTGATGGAGAAAAGTCCTGCTTCCACATTTTACTTGTCAGACAAGTAACCTGAGACGATCGAAGTCATTGCCGAGCCGCAGAACAGCAGAGAATGTGTGTTTCCAGTACCCAGTGTTGGATCAATAAACGCGATAGATATTTGGAATGGCGATCAGGAATTGGAATAATCTTTCTATCGATAATCTAGCGTTTATTTGAAAACGATTCATAAATAGGCTGAAAATTTTTTGTGTATTCCAGTAAAGGGCGATTATCACAGAATCTTCTGAAATTTTCTGGAACTTTCATAAAACCTTTTTATGAAAACCTAAAACTTTCATAAAACCGATTATATATTAAAAAAAATTTTTTTACTGCAAACAAGTCATTGATAAGCGACGGCCATATTATACACATAGCCATAATTTAAGATATAGTTTATGCGTTCGCAAATATGAGGGCTCTATCATTGAAGTGGGCGTTGGCACGCAACAGGGTTCCGGGGCACCGCATGGCTGGCACGGAAAGTGTTAATATAGAATATTCATCGACAGCCCTACTTAACAGTTACTGCATCACCCCGAGTGGAACACGGAAAACCAAATAAATATGGTTAAACTGTCCCCCACTGTACCGAACCGTGACTTCAAAACCGAGGTACGTACCGAACCGTGGTTTTTGTGTACCGTTACACCCCTAGTGCATAGCAAAAGTATACCGTTACCTGGCCCATGGGGACATTAACGTGTGTTGTCGGGCCTTACAAATACATTTGATTTTGATTTGATTATCGATAAGGTAGGATATCTGGAACACACAAACACACTATTTTTTAAATCACATGAAACTCGGGGACCTGGCTGAATTTAAGACTGCACAATTCATGTTTAAAGCACGAAACAATTCACTCCCGGGTAACATCCAAAAATTCTGTTAGAGAGGGGGGTTACAATTTAGAGGAGAGTCTAACTTCAAGAAACGGGCTGTTCATTCAACAATGTATGTATATTTCAGTTTGTGGAGTGAATATAAGTTGCATAAGATTCAGTATACCTTCACACTCTGTCATAATTGATGAATTGAAAATGGGGGACCCTGATGTAAACAAGACGAAAGTCTTTCTCTGGTCTGCATCCCCTTAACAATTGTGTGTATTGAGCTGTACTGTATTGTACCCATTCTGCAATCTGTTAATAACGTTTTCAATCAATCAAGGGGGTAGGAATACATACGTTTACACTTCATCCTGCTCCTGCTTGTTTGTTTATTAATTGTTTTTTAATTTATTTTCAATTTATGTTCGAAATAAATAAATAAATTCATTCAAGATAGTGTGAGCAAAAGTATTTACTCATACAGTACATCCTCTGGCCTCGCGCGGATCTCACAGCTGTGCCCGCACAGTGCAATACTCCAATTCAGCCATTGGGTGGGTGGCGCTGCTGAGCGGCCGAGAGCGCCGCTGGCTCTGCGGCTCTGCGGCTCTGCAGCTGCATGCTTCTCCCACCGCCCCATTCATATTCCGAATGATTATTTAAAGGTGTATTTCCCTAAAAACAAATATACACATTCAGGCAGGTTTCGGAACATCTCTGTTCTCACACTCGCAAGCTGGCTACTACATCCCCCTTTTTTCTTTTGAATGAATTCATGAACCTGTTTGAATAGAATATAACCCTATCACTAAAAAATATTAACCTACAGGTGAAAGTATACATGTTGAAACTCTGCAACCAACGTTTAATTCCAGCATAATTAAATTACACAATTATGCAGGCTAGAACATGTCTACACTCAGGGAGAGGTTGGATTCATATTGCATATTGATACCATAGCGGTAGCCATTGACAAAAATGAACCATGCAAATATGGCCACACTTATCTATCTGTCTGTCAGAAAAAGTGCTGTGAATTGGGCTTGAACCAACGACATCATAAATGCAGCATGCGCATAATGTGGATTGTCCCACTGAGCCAATATACTCCTGTACCACAGTTTACCGTCTGACTGACTCAGAGCTGGAGAATCCAATGTAACGTTAAATGTAACGTCAACGCCTGGTGAGTGGTGAGAACACTAGAACGTGATGCAGGCCATATGGAGACACAGCTTTGGGACAGTGACACCTACTGGAGATTTGAACTTGAAAATCCCAGATGACATGATGGTTGCTTGTTCAAATAGGCCTACTAAATGTAATAACTCTGTCAACAACCAGGCTACATATCGCAAATTTACCAGAAAGAATATGGAGTCTTTCAAACATGCAATCAGTGCTGTATCATGGGATGAGGTTTTAAAGTTACAAGTTGCTAATGAAGCCTACCAGTAATTTTTAGTTATTTTCAACTCTGCTTTAGATAGATGCGTTCCCTTGACTGCCACAAAAAACCAAGAAATCCTCCAAAGGGCAACCTTGGATTACTGAAGAGCTAAAAAAAAATGTTCCTGCAAAGAAATTAAAAAAAATGCATAGGAAAGCTACAATTAACCCCACCAATATAAATGTGGTAACATATAAGAACTACAAAAAACAAATTAATTCACTCTGTAAGGAAAGCAAAACAAAATGACTACGCAGACAAATTTACTCTAGCGTCTAATGAAATAAGTCTACTTGGAAACTCATCAACCATTTGCTAAATCGGAATAAATCCCCACCAATTGCACATGCTGAGATGATAAGGAAGGATGGAACTCTTCTCTGCAGCCCGGAAGAAATTGCAGATGGTTTCAATGATTTCTTTGTAAATGTTGGCTTCATTGGCATCTTGTATAGCAGACTCTAACTTGAGCCCTTGTCAGATAAAGGTATAATTCTCCTCACTCCCAAGTTTTGATCCTCCTAGTACTAAGGAAGTGTAGGAGATAATCATGATCTTAATTAAAGAACTCCGCTCAAGGTCATGATGGGATTAAAAGCAGTCTCTTCAAAGACACTTGATTATATCATCCATCCTTTAACTCATTCTATCATTATCCCTTCAATCCGGTATCATCCCTCACAACCTCAAAATCGCCAGTCATACCAATTTATAAATCTGGAGACCCAAAGGACTTTGGCAATTACCGTCCTATATCTATTTTGCCCTGCTTTTCAAAAGTCTTAGAGAAACTGGTATACTCAAGAATCTCTAACCATCTAACTAAGAACAACATCCTGTATAACCATCAGTATGGTTTCCGTAAAAAATACTCCACAGAACATGCATTGCTACAGCTAGTCAATAACATCTCCTCAGCACTTGATGACAAAAAAATTGCTATTGGTGTCTTTCTAGATCTGAGCAAAGCTTTTGATACCGTCAACTACAACATTCTCATCTCTAAACTCAATAGATATGGTGTTCAGGATATTGCCCTCAAGTGGTTTACTAACTACTTAGACAACAGAGAGCAGTTTGTGTCATCCAATGGATGCTCATCTGTTAAACCAAGGATCCTCTTCGGGGTTTCACATGGTTCCATTCTGGGCCCTTTATTAGTTTGTATTTACATTAATGATTTGGCTATGTCTTGTAATACTCTACTTCCATTATTAGCTATTCATCATGACTTCAAGTCCCTGATTGTATGTGTGAATGAGGAACTTGAAATAGTCTCTATCTGGTTTCAATGCAACAAGCTAACTCTAAATGTCAAACAGTTTTACTTCATGGTCTTCTGCAACAAAAATAAGTACTACCCTAAAGAAGAATCTAAAATATTAATTAATGGAAATGAAATTCTCCAAGTGCCTTTCACAAAATGTTTAGGAATTGCTATAGATGAAGGGTTCAATTAGCATAATCGCATTGACTGTCTGCAAAAAGTCAATGATGATGCTTGGAATTTTGAGAAAGGTCTGCCTCATGATACATCCCTCTGCCCATCTAACCTTGTATTATAGCTTTTTATATCCTTACCTTAACTACTGTAATATAGTCTGGGCTGCAATATATCCATCATATCTTAACAAATTAGTCATAATCCAAAAGAGGTTCCTCAGGACCTCTTTACCTTTCCTCACTACACGACTAAGGTACCCATGTACATGTCAAAATACTTCCCAAAGGTCAGTGAATACCACGACCACAACACCAGAGGGAGCTCCACAAATCATGTTAAACCCAGATTCGGCTCAAACAAGGGACTAAACGTGGAACGCCCTACCCAAAGCTGTAAAGGAATGTGAATCACTACCCACTTTCAAAACCACTCTCAGAGCACCTACGGGAGACTGCAATTCGAAACTGGCCCCTGTAAATGTACAGTAAATGTCCTAACCCAAGAATACACGAGACCCTCTTCTTGGGACCAAGTAAGGTTGTCGATATTCCAATGTACAGTTTTGCTTGTACAGTTTCCCCCACCCTGTCTACCCAACCCACCCCCCACCCAACCACCTCCAATGTACAGTTACCCCCCCCCCCACCCACCCAACCTCCAATGTACAGTTTCTACGTCAAATGTATATACTCTTTTTTTAGACTCTTTGTATCACAAACAGTAAATCTGGTATGTCATAAATGTATAGATGTAGCAGTACTGTCTATCTGTATGCTAGGGGGTCCACATCTCAGAGGACCTGACATGGTCAACACACATAGGCACAGTAGTAAAGAAGGCGAAACAGCGTCTCTACCACCTGAGACAGTTAAGGAAGTTCAGAGTATCGGGGAAGATACTCCAGTCCTTCTACTCAGGAGCTGTAGAGAGCATCCTGACCGGAAACATCACTGCCTGGTATGGAAACGGCACGGCACAGGACAAGAAGGCCCTACAGAAAGTGGTGCGCTCAGCCGAGCGTACCACGGGTATTGCACTACCCCCCCCTGCAGGTTCTATACAACAAGAGGTGCAAATCCAGAGCCTGCAGGATAATGAAAGACCCTCACCACCCCAATAACAGCCTGTTTCAGCTGCTGAGGTCAGGCAGACGCCTGCAAATCCTAGCTACTAGGACAGAGCGGCTTAGGCTCAGCTTCTTCCCCCAGGCCATCAGAGCCATGAACAATGTACATTGAGTGCTCAGAACATTGAGCTGTCCACACACAAGCACACATGAACACACACACGACACGCACACTGTGCACGCTCACACACGAGCAGCCACTTAACACTTTAACATGAGCGGGCACACACTCATGTCGCACACACGCACACTTATGGCCAAAGGAAAGGACACTTTAAATTAGAATAACAGGAACAGTGTATTGCACTACCAAAGCTAACTAGCATGTCACACATGCGCTGTAAATAACTATGTACAGATACCGAGATGTCACTCCATGTTACCTGCTATCTGTTACTGCACAATGTTGTTTCTTCTTTGATTCTATTATATGTACCACTGTATTGCACATCGTTGCGGGCAAGACCACCCGCATTTCATTGTATACCTGTATGCCGTGACAATTAAAACTCTTGACTTGACTTGACTTGACTATGTCGTGTATGTCATATATGTTATGATGAATTGAAAATGGGGGACCCTGATGTAAACTAGACGAAAGTCTCTCTGGTCTGCATCCCCTTAACAATTGTGTGTATTGAGCCGTACTGTATTGTACCCATTCTGCAATCTGTTAATAAAGTTTTCAATCAAGGATGATTTCCCACTCTACCAGATATGAACCATCTGCACTATCAATTGACAAACTTAATACCTTTCAAACATGCTCATTCATATTCAAGTTCATTAACAATAGGCAAGATCTTCCTGATACCTTCCATAGTTTCTTCATCTTTTCATCAGAATTTCACTCGTATCCAACAAACCATAGCAATAAACTCCACTTACCTCTCTGTCGGACATCTAGCCATCAATTCAACATTAGCTTTAGAGGTCCTAAACTCTGGAACACTAAGGCAGGGGTAGGCAACCCTAGGCACGTGTGCCTGCATAGGCACGCGGGGGCATTTTCATAGGCACAGGGGGCAGCATAAAATATTATATATTTTTGCTTTGAAATATTATAGTGAAATATTTTGCACTGTTGTCGCATTTATCTTGTTGAAATCCTCCCACAGGATCTTTTTACTACCACATATTTAATTGAGACCCTTTATTTGTTTATTATTTCAATTTAGCTGGAAATACATTGAATGTTCATCTGTAATAAAGTTTTCATTCAATGAATCAATCTGCACATTGAATGAAAACTTTATTAACAGATTGTTCTTGTTACTGACTCGTGTCAATCTTCCATGTTTTCGCTATAGTGTCTGCGTTATGTCTCTGATCCTGTTTTGTAGTTTATTTTCTAGACCATGCTTACATATATTTCGTTCATATTGTTTATGGACAATGAGATGGGAGTGGAACTTTGTACAAGTTCATTCCCTCCTAGCACCCTTTTTTTACTTTTTTTTTAATAATGTGCTAAATAACTAATCTCTCTCTCTCTCTCTAATGCTATTAAATACAATTAGCAACATACTCCGAGATGTATAGTTAAATAAAAATACAGATTTGGGTGGTCTAACCTAGTTTGCTAATTAGTCAAGTTTTTCTAACCAAGTAGGGTCCATTTGATAGTTTTATTAGTTTATAGCAAAGTGTTAGTGAATGAATGGGAAAAATAAACCGGCACTTGAGCTGCAAGGGAGCTCAAACAAACATCACAAAACTAACTGGTCAGACTACTGCTTGGCCTTACTCACAAAACCCACCTTACCCCTGCACATTTTGACAACCTGGGATGGCTTAGAGTAGACGACAGAGCAGTACAGCAACATGCAATGGGCCTGGTCTACAAGATGCACTACACCACTGGGATACCCATGTACATGTCGAAATACTTCCCAAAGATCAGTGAATTTCACACCCACAACACCAGTTCAACCCAGATTCAGCTCAAACATGGGACTAAACACGTTGCGCAATTATGCAACAATAATGTGGAATGCCCTACCCAGAACCGTGAAGGAATGTGAATCCCTACCCTCCTTCAAAACCGCTCTCAAAGAGCTACGGGTGGCTGCAATTAGAAACTGGCCCCTGTAAATGTCAAAATCCAAATTTTACTACACAGTTCTGTTTGTCATTGTGGTAATATTGCCTGTGAATTTCATAATTAATATGTGTGAATAAATTAGAGAACCATAATGTAAAGCCAGGTGTACCTTTCAATAGCAGAGTGGACTCAGTGGCTAAATAAGGAACCATACTGGAGACAGTTGCAGCAGATAACAGCAGGAACAGTTATTTCAACCCACACTCAAGCAATGACTAATTTAGAGAACAAACAACACCTTCTCGAATTGACTATGTAAATGTAGAAGCAGAAGACAGCTGGGCTAACCAGAGACCAGATACGGGCTCAGACTGGTTGAAGAGCAGAATCTATTAATCAACTGTTTAGTATCAAAAGGTCTCATATGATGTCTGGTATCAGTCTAAGAAAGCACCGACTGTACTTGGATGATATTAGACATCTATAACCATATAGAAGGAACGTTAAAGTTATATATTCATTTAGAGGAGATTTGGGCAGCCAAGGAGGGGGGCCATCAAGACCCCCCCTTCTGTGCACTGAAGGAAGACAATGACGGGGGCCACCAGCGGCCCCCTCTGTTTATTGAGTCAAGGCCCCCACAGAGAAACCCAGAGGTGGGGGCAGCCAGCCCCCTCAGAAGACCGCCCACAGAGGACCACCTGATTGGACCAAAATGTATTACTGGAATATTATGATTGGAGGAAAGTTATAGTATATAAGAGCGAACATATTGGTAGTTCAGGAGCCCAGACCCCACCCCAGGTCTGCGGCTCCACCTCTACCCACCCAGAGAATGCTGTTGGCTGATGTTCATGTAAGTAGGCCGGATGGTCCCATGGTTGGTTAGAATAGAATGTAAAGATACTTATCTTAGAAACCAGGCTTACTTATATGAACAGGGGCTTACAGTATTTTCTCTATGTTCAAATTATGTTAACAAATGACGTATGTACCTACATGTTGGGGTTTTGAGATGCAAACCTTGTTGATTCTGTGTACAAAACAGACATGATTAATGTATTCTGATAATCCTTGTATGTGAAAAGCAACCTTTTTATTCACTCTTGGTCGCCGAGACAAATAAATCCATGAGTTGAATTCGAACTCTGTTGTCTGGACTGCACGTTTATTTCTCATCTGACTAAGTCAGATGAGGAGAGATCAACAATTCTATCACTTATGATCCTTTCTCCTCCTTCCAGTTAAGCGACCTCCTTGTACTGTACAATAACCTTAGATTATTGTTAGGATTCTATAGGATTATACTACATCATGCATGTCATAAATGTCATGATTGAAAATGGGGGACCCCAATGTAAACAAGACAAAGGTCTTTTTCTGGTCTGCATCCTCTTAGCAGTTTGTTTTGTATTGAGCCGTACTGTATTGTATACCCATTCTGCAATCTGTTAATAAAGTTTTCAATCAAGCTGTGAATCATATGTGATTTGACAATTGAGAAATGTTCTGAGCAGCCAAATTAGCTGTTTTTGAGCTGGGTTTTATAAGTTATTCATGTTTATTTATTTCTTGATTTTTTTTGCATACATGCACACACAGACATGTTATTCGTGTTTTTAATCATTCAAATTTGACTGGGTGGTTAATTAATAACACATTGTTCTGTGGCGTGACCACGTTTATTTTTGCTTTAACCAGACTTTAACCTGGAGGAAATTGCAAAACGGATGCAAGATAAGTGTTAATAAGGGAGGGCGGCTGGGTGGCGCAGCGGACATTGTGCTCGTCACCAACGCAAGAGACACCAGTCTCGAATCCGGCTGTCAGCGTTGCCTCCGGCTTGGGCCAGCCGTCATACTGACTCAATTGGCAGAGTCAGCGGGAGGGGAGTCAATGGGTGGTAGTCTGGTCGTTGTAAACAGCAACTCCTACAGATCGGTCAGGGCGCCTGCACAGCAAAGACAGGAAATGGCAGGGGCAGTGTGAGCCTCCCACACGTTACACCTCGCCAATGAGAGTCCGCACTGGCAGGTGAAAAGAAGTGACTGGCTGCCTCCACATGTATCGGAGGGGACATGTGATGGGCTTCTATCCTCCCTACGACCGACCAGTGGGGGGCACATGCAAGCAACGATCAGGACAGGGGAGGGAGAATTGGCACAAGAGGAAAATTGGGATGGGAGAAAAAAAAATCACAGAAAAAGGAGGAAAAAAAGTAGGTAAAAAAAAAAGTGTTAATAGGGCAACTCCCCCCTCCTTGATGATCAGGAGTAGCGGGAGTAACCGTCCCATAGCAGAATAACACTATCTGCTTGGAATTGGAACAATTCTGCAAGGCTGTGCTCAACATGAAGACTATTCTGCACAAGATGACGGCTCTCTATTATTATAAATTGTGATTTTGTCTGAATCTGAACATTTTTAGATATGATCATATTTGCCTCTACTGTAGTTTCATAATTGATTTGTGGAAACATTGGAATCGATGCCTTTATGTATTTTAATCTATGTTGTTGGCCTGGTTTCTTTTGTTATTGTATTTTTGTTGTTGTTTTGTATATGTGTAATATGGACCTTGAGTCTGGAATAAAGTCTTCATCATCATCATCATCATCATCATCATAAAGCAATCATCAAAAGCAATAATAAATATTAAATGTTCTTGTTATTGTTCGAACCATTGGCCCAATTTATTAGGCAATCGGAGGACATCGTCCCCATAATTGTTATGGTTTGTAACCGACCCCAATCGCACAACACAAGACAGGTATGAGAGTAAGCCAAAACAGGGCATTTATTCAATACAAACAAAAAGCGGCACTGTCCCTTTAAGGGAGAACACAAAAATACTGGAAACAAAGAAATAGGGAAAAATGTGGCACTGTGCCTTTAAGAGGCGAGCAGGCTAAGGGGCTAAGGCTAAAGGACAGGGCCAGGGCAAAAAGGTCAGGGCAGGAACAGGGGCACTGGAGAGGGGGAAACAGGGACAGAGGCCCGGGGAGGCGGGCTGGAGACAGGGACAGAGAAACAGGGTTAAGGCCTTGGACAGGGCGAGGGCCAGAGCTGCTTACAGGGATGGCAGGGTTCAGACGGCGGAGGCCTGGCAAGGAGATCCTCCTCGGAAGTGAAGAGACGCATCCTCCCGTGGGATAGGAAGCGATGCGCGCCGGCTTGAGCGTCTGGAGTAGGAGCGCGCCGGCGATGCGCGCCGGCTTGAGCGTCTGGAGTAGGAGCGCGCCGGCTTGAAGAGACGAATCCTCCCGTGGGATAGGAAGCGATGCGCGCCGGCTTGAGCGTCTGGAGTAGGAGCGCGCCGGCTTGAAGAGACGCATCCTCCCGTGGGATAGGAAGCGATGCGCGCCGGCTTGAGCGTCTGGAGTTGGAGCGCGCCGGCTTGACGTCTGGAGTGGGACACTGGAAAACCTCCCGTAGAGGATTAGAGAGCGTAGACGGTGTCCCACTCCAGGCAAACGGCGACAGGTGGTGATGGCTGGCACCTCGTCTCACGCCGGAGACACGGCAGGTGATGGTAACGTCCAGGACTCCATGAACACTGAACACAGAAAAGGATAAAGAGTCCAGAACAAAGAACCAGCATACAGAACGACCCGACGAGGATTGGAGGGGAGGTCCAGGTATTTAAAGCCCTCTGGGGCGCTAATCATAACTTATCACAGCTGTGAAAGGTAGTCCAAGGGTGGGGGCTGGTGAAGAGCAGAGGAGAGTAAAACATCGCGAGGGTGGGGGCTGGTGAGGTGAGGAGACAGGGAATTAAAGGTCCAGGGAACAGGCGAACCTCACAATAATGGTCAATAATACTCCACACAAAATTGCTCTCTATGCGGATGACCTACTGATTTTTATGGACGACCCCTCCCGGTCGGCCACAAAATTACTGGGAATAATCGACGACTTTGGTAAATTGTCAGGCTTTAAGATTAACTGGAACAAATCAGCCTGCCTACCTCTTAATGAGCTGGCCAAGGCGGTGCGACTACCAGCTGATATCCCCGTAGTGGAACATTTTAAATACTTGGGCATAGAGATATTCCCCACGCTGAGTCAAACTACTAAGTACAACTTCACGGGTACTTATGAGAAAATACGCCAGGATCTAGACAGGTGGTCGTCCCTTCCTAACTTCTTACAAGCCCGGGCTTCCATAATCAAAATGAACGTCCTGCCTAGGATACATTTTGTTAGCTCAATGCTCCCCCTGCCCCCTCCAATAGACCACTGGCGCAAGGTACAATCGATGGTATCTAAGTTTATCTGGAATAACAAACGCCCGAGAATCAAAAGAGCTACTACTCAACGTAGGAAACAAGATGGGGGCCTCGCAATCCCTGATTTTAAGCTTTATTTCTGGTCCTTTTCACTGAGACCTCTGATGTGCTGGCTAGACCCTGTAGAGGCTGTATCTTGGCGCTCCTTAGAAGCGGCGGCGGTTTCACCGCTAAGATTGCAGGATGTAGTGTACTCCACTGTCCCTATTTCGAAATGCCGACTGAGGTATGGACCGATCATAACTCACGTGATCCAAACGTGGCGTAATGTACAGAAGTCGTGTGGGGTTAAATGCCCATGGCACCTGGACTCTCCAATTTTTAATCATCAGCAACTACTTGTTGGGCACAAGCCGGTTAGTATTCCTCAATGGCAAAGGAGGGGAGTTCATACTCTGGAGGATATTTATGATAAGAACGGCCTTTGGGCGTTTCAGGACTTAAGAGAATTTTATGATCTTCCCGGCGAGTCCTTCTTTCTTTACCTTCAACTAAGGTCAGCGCTGAGGGCGCATGGCGTGCCGTGGGCTCAAGCTTTGCAACCACACCCCTTCCTCAGGCTCATAGTGGACAGGACGACCTCCAGAGGGTTTGTCTCAGACTTTTATACGCTCTTAATTCAATCCACGTATAAAAATTTGTCATTGGATACAATCTGGCGTGTGGATATCCCGGAGTTGGACCCCGAGTTTGACTGGGATGATGTTTGGGCAAATGTGGCATTGTCTTCCCGCAACCCCAATCACCAGCAAATAAATTTTAATTATATTCATAGGACCTATCTTACACCTAGGAAGCTATTTGCTATGGGACTGGTAACCGACTCTCGGTGCACTTTGTGTTCTCAAAGGGCCGCTGGCACTTATATGCATATGTATTGGGATTGCCCACCAGTGGCCCGCTTCTGGAGGTCAATAACGGACAAACTTTCAGATTTGTGTGGCTTAACTATCCCATTCACAGCTGTTACGCTTCTCCTGAACGATATAACGACACTACCCGCATCCGTACAACTAAAAAGAGTTGTCCTAGCGGGCGTCACAGCAGCGAAGAAGCTAATAGCATTGAGATGGAAGGAGCCTGAGAAGCTCACAGTGATTAACTGGTCCCTAACACTGTTGGATGTGATTTATCTTGAGATATCCACGGCGCGGGTGATTGGGGTGGGGCAGGCTGGTATTGACCTGTGGTTTGCAACAGCTGAGAAGGTCAGGACCGCCGTGTGCGGCTGAGCGGGGTGGAGGTGCTTGTTCGGGGGAGTCCGGCGGTCTCGTGGGAGGGGGAGGAGGAAATGTCTTGTCTGTCTTGTCTTTTGTCTTGTCCTTCTTAACTTTAACTGGGGGAATAACTGGGGGAATTTTATTGCTATTTCTTCACTGTTTGGGCACTTTTGCACGGTTCCTGTGAGTCTATGGAACACTCTGTAGGTTTTTGTTTTTCGAAAAGGTTCATTGTTTTGTATTTCTGGTCGGGTACTCAGGGGCAGCGTTTTTTCTACCTCAGGATCTTAAGCCGTTTTGAGGCTGGGCTCCAACCACTGTGTGGCCTGGTGACAATTGCCACATTGTTATGCAGCTGGGAATCTCTGACATCACTGATATGCACGTTTTGAGATGACTCAGATTGGTGAGGGTGAGGGTTGTGAGGGGAATTGGAAGAGTGCGCCAATATGAGAATTAGAGACATAAGTCTTATTGATATAGAGCCACACGGCCGGGAAACGGTACTGAATACTGGGAAAGGCCAATTGTAAGATAGTACCCCTTTAAATTAAAATGTTGTACTCTGTTTTTATAAATTGTTATTTCTTTTATTATTATTGCTCTGTTATCTCCCTGTGAAGTTTTGTGTATTGTTATTATGGTTATTGTATTGTGTTGTCTTGTTTTCATGTTAAGAAAATTTGATAAAAAATTAGGCCAATATTGCGGTCTGGTGGGCCGTGGTGGAAAAACTAAAAGAACACATATGACTCTGGAAAGTACTGAAAGTACTGGATAAGGTATTATATTGATGGCTCACGTTGGGGTCCTGGGGCGAGAGGGGGGAGATAGGGCGAATATTCATGTATGTTGATGGTTATGGTGTTTTTGTATTTTAAATTTTGTTTTGTTTATTATTTTTCATTCAATATTGGTCCTATGTATATTTTCTGACCCCCTTCTGATCTGGGTCTGGTGATCGTGGGCTCTGGCTGGGGTGGGCCGCGGTTCGGGGTCTCTGCGGGTCGAGGCGCTAAAGAGGCGTGGTGCTTTGGCTCGCGGGGGGGCCGGGCTGTGGGTCCTCCGGGACTGTGGCTTGCGGTTGCTGGACCTGGAGGTGGAGGGGGCTCGGTAAGCACTTTTTATAGTAAAGATTTTATTTTGTTATCCTTTTTCTTTGTGACAACTTGTATTGACTGGTTGTGTATCCGATATATAATAAGTCTAATTTATTGTCTAGTCATTGTTGTGTTAGTTTGTGTTCTTGGATGTCTGTTATGTAATAGTCATTATTGTGCTGTGTTGTTTCTTGTTTGAAAATATGAAAATAAAAAGATGGTAAAAAAAAAAAAAATTCTTGTTATTGTATGAGCTGTATCATGTGGACTGCTTTTATCCAAAGCGCTTTACAACATGCCTCACATTCACCATTCACACACCAACAGCGGAGGCATGCAACCATGCAAGGTGTCAACCAATCGGGAGAAGTTAGGGGTTAAATGTCTTGCTCAAGGACACACGCATGCACACCAAGCTACAACAATGTAATGACCATTTTCTCAAAATTACATATTGCCTTTATGCAAAAAACTCAACTTAACAGTATTACCACATTTGATTCAGTGCTTCATAACAAAAATCGCTGGTAATTCTTTATTAAAAAAGCTGGTAAGCAATTTCTTTCATTATTATTATTACATTTTCTTTACAACTTTTGTCATTTCCTTTTTATGGGGTATTTTATGTAATATAATTGCCATATAGTATTTTTCTCACAATAGAATTAAAAAAAAAAAACTCTGTAGTTATGCATTGGGTTCCAAAAAAACTGAACTATTCCTTTAACCTTTTTAAGTCCAAAACCCATGAGAGATGCACTTCCTTGCCATGGGACCCAGACTCATGTAATTATATGGCTCATTTACATTTAACATCATTCTAATATTTGTGTGTGCAAGCCTTTCCCTCATTAACATACTATAAGGAGCTGTTGAACCTGGCTCAATGCGGTCTGTTATAGATCCTATGTTGACATTTTGAGACTTAAAAATATGTCAAGAGGTTTTCCTGGTTAGGGTCAGGTTAAAGATTGGGCAATTAAAAAGGTGTGGTAAAGGTTAGTGTTAGGTTATACATTATGGGAAAGTATGACATTTAAACATGATAAGGCCTGCGTACATGTAGTTGCCATAACACGGGACAATATCAGCAGGCAAAGGATTACCTGACTACCTCTTTAGATAACAGGCATCATTTATTTGAGCCCTTCTGAAGCATGGACAGATGCCAAGTTTTCACTTAAATATCTTCTCACAGAATGTATAAGAACTTGTTGTGTTCCTTGAAGAGATACCACTGCTATAATGTCCCACGCTATGATATCCCATCAAATGAACATGTATTGTTTTGCACGGCATTAAAAAGAGGTTACAGTTTAATGACACCGCAGTAAAACAAAGGTTATCCTATAACCCTAGTTATGAATAATAGCGAGCGCTTTGCTCTATTGGAACTATCCCTTCATATCCTAAAATGAAAGCTTTCACCTTGTGTACACCTGCCCACCTGCCTGACCACTCCCACATGGTCCGCTCCTATAAAGCGGGGTCATGGCCATACAACAGCTCCTTCCCCAGTCTTTCACCACCGAAACGGAAGACCGTGGGGTCCTCAGTGAGTCAGAGCAAAGCGCTCGCTACTACTCATATAACTAGGGTTATAGGATAACCTTCGTTATATTTCGTTAATAGTTTACGCTTTGCTCTATTGGAACACAAGAGCTGAGCAGAGCATAAGCCCGACACATGCACCCGCTGAGGTCCCCTACAACCATCAGAACCGGGGAGGATCCGGGCCCCCCCTAGCGAGGGACGGGAGGGAGATCGGACCCGACTGTGCAAAGAGGGTTTAGCGCCTCAAACGCACAGGGTGAGCAGACCGTGGGACTTACCTTTGTTTAGAAGGGCCCGCGACTACTCAGACGCGCATCCCACACGCCACCAGGGAACGGACGTGAGCAAAAACCCTGTCACAGCCCCCAATATCGCAGGGTTGGAGTAAAAAAACAAAACATGAATGAATGAATTAATGAATGAAAACTTTATTTAACAGATTGCAGAATGGGTACAATACAGTATGGCTCAATACACACAATTGTTAAGGGGATGCAGACCAGAGAAAGATGTTTGTCTTGTTTACATCAGGGTCCCCCATTTTCAATTCATATTGACATTTATGACATACACACAACATACATGACATTTATGGCATAGGGACATACAGGTATTTAGTACTGTTACATTTGTGACATATACGATATTCAAATATACAGTACTGTTACCCATAGATCCTGACAGAGTATATACATATGATGGGGAGGGGACTGTACATTAGGAGGGGGTGGGTGGGTGGGAGAGAAATATACATCCGGTGGAGAGGAGACTGTACATTTGGAGGGGGTGAGTGGGTGGGAGAGAATATATACATGCTGTGGGGAGGAGACTGTCTATTAGGAGGGGGTGGGGGGTTTGGACATTTACGGTGGCCAGTTTCGAATTGCAGCCTCCCGTAGGTGCTCTTTAAGAGCGGTTTTGAATGTGGGTAGGGATTCACATGCCTTTACAGCTTTGGGTAGGGCGTTCCACATTGATGTGGCATAATTGCGAAACTTGTTTAGTCCCTTGTTTGAGCCGAATCTGGGTTTAACATGATTTATTTTATTATTTTTTTTTATTATCTTTTTCCCCCTCCTTCTTTTTTCCGATTTTTCTCCCATCCCACTGTTAGTCGTTATGCCAATTCCCAACCCCCTTCCTGGTTGTTGCGCACTTTCCCCTACTGTTGGTCCGAGAGGCCGGAGACTGTCACATGCTTTCCTCCGACGCATGTGCAGCCAGCCTGGCCGCGCAGATTCTCACTGGGAGAGTGTAACGTGTGGGAGGCCGCACTACCTCTCACCAGATCCTACCTTCGCTGAGAAGGCGCCCCGACCGAACTGTAGGGGTCGCTGTCCACAACGCCCAGGACCCACCCACGGCTCCCCTCCCCCTAACTCAGCCAAACGAGTTAGTATAGCGATCAGCCCGAGCCAAGGCAATGCTGACTCTCCGGGAGTCGAGACCGCAGCCTCTTGCATTGGTGACGAGCACAATCTCCGCTACGCCACCTGACCGCTAACATGATTTGTTGAGCTTCCTCTGGTGTTGTGGTCGTGGTATTCACTGACCTTTGGGAAGTATTTTGACATGTACATGGGTACCTTAGTCGTATAGTGTATTTTGTAGACCAGGCCCATTGCAAGTTGCTGTACTCTGTCGTCTACTCTAAGCCATCCTAGGTTGTCAAAGTGGGCAGGGGTGAGGTGGGTTCTAGGGGTAAGGTCACGTAGAAGTCTGACCAGTTTGTTTTGTGATGTTTGTAATCTTGTTTTTAGCGCCTTTGAGGTGCTTTGGTACCATGAGATGCAAGCATAGTCGTAGTACCCTTGAATGAGTGCTCCTGCCAGAGTCTTCAGGGTATTCTTGTTTACCAGAGAGGAGATCCGGTACAAGAATCTAGTTCGTTGGTTGACTTTCTTTATTACATTGGATGCCATTTTGTCACAGGAAAGATTTGGCTCTAGGATGGAACCCAGGTAGGTAATTTCATCTGTCCTTGTGACAATATTATCACCCACTGTAACTGAGAAGCCGTCGGTCTTGCTGAGTTTGTTATTTGAACTGAAGAGAATGGACTCCGTTTTGCCCATGTGTAATGATAGTTTGTTATCAGCGAGCCATATGCAGATTTTGCCTAGTTTTGCTGAGGGTTTTTTCAACCTGCAACTTGTTCTTGTCAGAGACCAGCAAGGCTGAGTCGTCCGCAAACAGAAACAAGTTGCAGTCACAAGCTGACGACATGTCATTTGCATAAATTAGGAACAGTAGCGGTCCTAGTATGCTTCCTTGTGGAACACCACAGCTCACTGTGAGGGGGGGGGGGGGGGTAGAGTACCGTTTACCTCCACCATCTGTTCTCTCCCCTCCAGGTAGGATTGCATCCAGCTCACTGATAAACTATCAAAACCAATTGCTTTTAGCTTGTCAATCAGAATGGAGTGATTGACAGTGTCGAAGGCCTTTTGTAGGTCCACCATGACCATGCCGCAGTATTTGCCCGCGTCCACCTCTTGTTTGATGTGGTCGTTCAAATAGAGAAGGCATGTGTCAGTGGAGTGGGATGTTCTGAAGCCAGATTGGAATTCGTAGATTAGATTTTTTTCCGCCAGGTACTTTTCGACCTGTTCGTAGACTATTTTCTCCATGACTTTCGAGATGGAGGTAAGAATAGAAACAGGGCGGTAGTTGCCTGGGTCTAATTTGCTGCCCTTTTTGTGCAGAGGGGTCACTCTCGCAATTTTGAAGTCCTTGGGGACATGTCCCTGTTTTATGGAGAGGTTTATTATGTGTGTGATGACTGGGGTGATGGCGGCTGCTGAGTCTCTGAGGAATTTGGAGGGGATGTTGTCATGGCCAGTGGCCTTGTTAGGTTGGAGGGCGCTCAGTTTTTTGAGTACCTCATCGGTTGTTACCATTTCTAGTTTGAAGTCGTCTTTGCGGACCCCTAGGTTTTTGTAGTATGCTACTATGTGTTCTACCCCATAATGCCCTGAGTGGGAGGGTAGTTTGTTTACCAGTGTTGTGGCTATGTTTGTGAAGAAGATGTTTAAGTAATTGGCTACATCCAGCTTGTCTGTGATGAGCGTGTTGTCCGTCTTTATGTTTATGTTTGAGAATCTGGTTTTAAGTTTTTTACTGCAGCCTAGTTGATTATTGAGTAATTTCCAAAGTTCACATGGTTTGTTTTAGTTTCTCAGTTTTGTCATTGATGAATTATTTTTTCACGGTTTTGATCATGGTGTTTACGTCATTACTTAGTCTGTTTCTTTGAATTTTTTTTCAACCACGTTGGCTTAGAGTTCACTGTTTGAGCTTTTGGAAAGCTTTGTCTGACTTAATTTTTTGTCTCTGGTTTTCATAGCGGCCAGTATTTCAGTGTGCATCCATGGCTCAGCGCGATTTTTAATCCTGGTGGTTCTTAGGGGTGCCATGTTGTTGAGTATTGTTGTGAATTTGGTTTTGAATCCAAGCCATGTTTCTTCAACCTGTGTACCACTGAGTTCATCTGACCAGTCCATGCTCTCCAGTTCAAGGTTAAAGGCCTCGCTAGAGTAGGTTTTGAGGTCTCTAGATGTGACTGTTTTGTGACAGCCGGCCTTCTGTTTTAGCTTTTTGCGGGTACAGAAAATCATATAATGATCACTTAACCCGCATGCCATCACCCCTTTATTGGAGATCATGGACTTGTCAGAGGTCAAAATTAGGTCAATGGTGGTTTGTGTTGAATCACATACCCTTGTGGGTTGGGTGATTAGCTGGCTGAGGCCGTGCAGATCACAAAACCTACTGAAGGCCTTGAAGACGGGTGCTGCTTTACGCAGCATATCCGTGTTCCAGTCCCCAATAAGAATTTTTTCTACACCCTCCACCCCAGCTAAACACCCATCAAGTGTGTCATAGAAGCCACTCTGTTCTGGCGGTCTATAGATTGTGCCTACTAGTACTGGTTTTGCCCTATCAAATAAGATTTCAATCCAAACAGTTTCAATTTCGTCATGGTTAAGGTCAGTACGGTTGATGAATTTGGTATCTTAGTGAATATACACACAGACGCCACCTCCATATTGATTCCAACCCTGTGGCAAGGCCGTAGCAGCGGAACGTGGAGGAGGTCCCAGCCTCAGGCCACCCCGGCGCTAGGACCCCCTGAAAAAAGGGGCCTGGTGAGGTCTATGAGGCCGTGGCATCGAGACCCCACCAGACAGTCACTGGTGACACCACCACCCACATCGCCAGCGTATCGGACAGGGCCTAAACCAGGTGAAGGCCCTTCTCCCCTTGGCACGCCGCTCTGAAGCGCTCCCAAGGAGGCTTCCCCCCCACAATAACGTGGGGCCAGCCGGCGCACCGGGGAGACAACCCTCCAAGGAAGTTGATCCCTCAATCCAGGCCGACAGGTCCCAAGAGTAGAACTCGACCTGCGCCCGGAGCACTGCGAACTAGACAGACGCCTAAGGGGCTTACTGTAAGAACAGTATCCCGGTGGAAAGGGTGTTCCGGTATGCTGTGCACCATGTCACAATCTCCACGAACCCCGACCCCGCCAAATTATTAATCCCGCGGGGTCAAGGTTCAGAGAAAGAGTTTGACACAATTGGCAGACATCATGAAAGATGCGGGGGCATACTCTCGGGCAGCCGGGGTCAGACCCGGGCTCAACCCGAGAGTCGACTCTGCTACCAACACACGGGGGAGACAACCACCCCCCTATGTTTATTATAACAGGAGGTGGGAGCTCCCTTAACCCACTAAGAAACCCCAGAAACACAACTGCGTGTATACACAGGCTATACAATGCAGTTCAAGCGTTTCAGGTTTAAAAAGGGTTAACCCAGGCCAACAGGTTATTGAGGGCAAGGCCCGACCTGGGCCTGGTGGACCGGGACCTACACAGGGATGCATAGAGGAGTTGACCGAAGCAGCCTTCCCGACAGCCCCCTCCCATCCCCGGTTTAACATGGAGGGAGGGGTGAAACAAATGGAGAAGGACCAACCCCCTAACATCGTGCAAAAAGGTACAACACAGTATGGACCAATGCATGCCACTGTTAAGGGCAATTCAAGGTGACATGTATATGACACACACAACCCCCTGTGACGTCCGGCCCGACCTGGCACAGAGTCCCTCGGGGAACCAGAACCTGTCTGCGCCCCGGCGGACAACAGGTTAAACTGATCCGGTCCGGCGCGACAAGGACCAGTCCCGTGCCCTAGTCACGCCGCCGCCCCCATTCCTAAGAGGGGGGTAGGTACACGTGTTGATCCAAAACATCACAGAGGGCGCCACCAAGACGGTCAGTACGCAAACGCACTGCTCTTGGTGGCCCACCCAAAGGCGTAAACCCCCCCTGCCAATGTTTGATCTACTCTGTCATCTCCCCCCGGAGATGTACGTGAGCCGTCGAGTCTAACCTAGTGCACTGGCGCTGGGTAGAGAAAAAAAATCTCCTTCCCAGCCGACCGCATAAAAAAACGCAGTTTTTATGATGTTGGGCAACCAAGGCGCGCCGGACCCACAAAGCATATTCAATCATTGAAAAAACACCCTGGGCCAGCGCTGATCGGTCTCATAAGACCATACGCCGATTTCATAAAACAGCGTATGCTCGCAAAGAACCCAAGAACAGTGACGGCGAATTTCTAACAAGAAAGAGCCTCACAACGTTTCCCCTTGCTGTCTGGGACGAGCAGCAGGGAGCCGGTCTACAAAAGACACAGACACGGGTCCTCACATGACGAGCCTGGGAATAACAACCGCGTCAATTCTGCTCCTTATGTAAGAGGGGAAAACAGCGGTTTTCCCAGAGAGACCTCAACGTGAGTAAACAATTGAAAAAGGTTCATGTAACACATTGGACCAAGACTCTCTGAGGAGGAGGCTCTGAAACTCTGAGGAGGCTCCCTCACTGAGAGGGAGGTTCTGAAACTCAGAGGAGACTCTGAAACTCCCTGAGGAGGAGGCTCTGACCCAATATACACTACTGATAGGGAGCAGAGTAGAAGACAATTGTCCCTACTACATTGCACCACCTATCCTTTACAATGACAGTGGGCTGCAGCACAGGCCCTGTAACTCACGGACATGTCTCTTGGCCAGCAAGAAAAAGCGCCTGTGACGTTTTCAAATGGCCGGGGGAAACCAGTGTCCCACCTATCCTGATTTGGTGTGGGAGACAGGAACCCCCCCTGTGACGAGAGAGACCTCGACAGGGAGACTGATAGGTAGAAAGGCACAACCTCTCTGCCAATCAGTCTTGTAAGGATATAACTATATCCGGGAGGGGGGAGGTTTATTTTATCCTCCCCCTCACCACCTCACCCCTGATACGACGCCAAAAGAAAGCAGAGCCGTGACGCCAGGTGCATGGCGCACCAGATGAAAGCACATACTTACCTGTAGAGTAAAAGCTTTACATCATGCACGCCAGCCACAGCCGATAACCTCGTTTGTGTAAAAAACAGGCTTTATCCACGGCTCTGGCTTATGTGTGAAAACTTGCCACCCGTTATTTTTATCATTACCCTTAACACTTTGAGTGCCAGCCACGAGAAATCTCGTTAGTTCATGCCATGCGTTGAGTGCCACGAACGAGAAATCTCGTTATTTAATCGTAATTATTTTTATTATCGATTTCCATTAATTTTTCATCAATCTAGCCTCACGTTACCAGTGGGGATCTATCTGAGCTCGAACAGGGAAAATACCGCCCCCTAACGTCTCTCCGGATGGTATTGCACCCATTGGATTGGACTGAATGAAAATGATGGGGGAAAAAAGGGTCCGGAATCCACATTTTACTTGTCAGGCATGTAACCGCAGACGATCCCAGTCATTGCCCACCCTCAGAACAGCGTGGAATATATGTTTCCAGTACCCAGCGTTGGATCAATAAACACGATCGATATTTGGAATGGCGATCAGGAATTGGAATAATCTTTTTGGAGGACATCTGATCTGAGGTAAGGAATCTATTTTACCAGTCTGGGGATAATCAGAGCTCTTTTCACCTATATCTCAGCGTGTCCCATATGTGTGTGTGTGGCTGTGAGTGTGTGTGCTGATCAGGAAATAAGATAATCGATTCTTCAGCCCGCTTCTCTAGCGTGCATAAGTACACATATACTATCGATAATCTAGCGTTTATTTGAAAACGGTTAATAAATAGGCCGAAAAATTACAACGTGTTTTGTGTATTCCAGTAAAGCTCGATTCCTGCAGAATCTTTTTTTTTTCTGAAAGTTTCAAAAAACTATTAAAAAAACAATCAGTTTCGACAATGTTGACTGCACACAAGTCATTGATAAGCGATGGCGTATTAGACACATAGGCATAATTTAAGATATAGTTTATGCGTTCACAAATGTGCTCGCCCTCCCATTGACTACAGCGCTGGCACTCAAGCGCCATTTCTGGCGCCCCCTGCTGGCACTCAAAGTGTTAAGCAAAATAAAATAAAAATATCAAGCTAAAGAGAGGGACTCAAGGCCCTTGGTCATATGCCACTATGTACAACTCTGTAGGCTAACACCCAGACCAGTTGTGGACTCAATGCTACGTTTCCTAAACGTTACATGAAACACACACAACTTCTCATCATACAATAAAAAAACCCAGTTCACTTTTACTCACGTAAGAAGAACGCTGTTTTTAAGTAGAGAGAAGGACATAAGCCTTGGCCAAGTGCTAGAACTTACAAGCCTTGCTAAGCTATACAAAATAGCGACCAACACAATTTTCAAAGAAAACTGCAAGGAAGAAACGCAACCCCAGCATTTGTAGCTGTGAGTTCACATAGCACACGTCGTATCTCGCAAAATGCAGTGAAGTAACACACGTTCTGTTTAAACAAAAACATTGTTATTAACCAAAAACATTCGGGACGGGGAGGAAGGAAGAGTGGGGCATAGTGTAATGTCCTACCTGACCACCGGACGCAGGATGAATGGTCGCAACAAATGACTGGTCCACCATGTTGACGAGGCCTCTCGCTGGCGGGGCCAGAAGCGGCGACGGCTGGAGCCTCGCTCCGGCGCGACGCCCACATCCTGCGGCCGGTCATGGTGCAGGCCAACGACATCTTCTGCCAGAGATGACGCCGTAGTCAAGAGTGCTCAGGGCCCGCTACTTCCTCACGGCTAATGTCAACGGTTTTAGCACAAGCTAACAGCTAACTCCAGGCTGACGGTTAGCATCGCCTAACAGCTAACTGGCTAACAGCTAGCTCTTATCGGCTATCGATAGCCACCAGCTAACGCAGTAGCAAGCTAAAGCGGCTACTACTGAAGCTGTGTAACGTGAGGAATAGCGATACAGGCCAAACACTTCAGACAGCCGACTGTCTCTCCTTCTTTTTATCCAAAAGAAAAAAGAGAAGGCAACACACGTCCCTCTCACAGAACGGTGTTACCAGATACAGCGGCATCGGCAGCAAGCTCCGTTGTATGTGGGCTGCAGCCGTCTTGAGCTCGGAGATATTCTCCTAATGAAACACTGAGCTTGCATCCTCCGCGCCGGGTGCTTTCGTCTTGAAAAGCGGGGCCAGCGCGGTGGCAGAGGGTATCCGTCTTCAGAGACCGGGGACTTGAACCCCAGACTCGGAATCACGGTCCCAGGAAAACAAAGCTACGACCTCTCTGAGGAGCACTGTTTTATCGTGGGGCATCAAACTAGAACCCCCTCCACACCGCTATGGAGAGGCAACGAAGGGATTCTTGCTTGGAGCCGACCTTACGCAAGCTGCGCAGTTGCCCCCGCACAACTGACACACCTGAGGCTCGCGTCAAAACATCACCCGCCCTAGAGAGACCTTCAGCTCTCTCAGCCGACCGCCTCTCGAGGCATAGTATCCAGCTGCACAGCCGGAGCACAACGCCGGCGGGGGACTGCTCAGCGACGTGCGCCCCAATGCGAAGCGCCGGTGGAGGTCAGAATGATCATCATCTTCTAGACTCTCCGGTGGTGACGACATTATCCTTTCTCCCGTTAATTAGTGAGAGAGGGAGAAACTAAATAAAATGCCAACACAGCTCCTATAACTAAACTAACTACTTTAACACTAAACTTAAAGCAGTGCTATGACATGGGCTTCGGTGGTGAATGTAGGGAAGGAGCTGTTGTATGGCCATGACCCCACTTTATAGGAGCGGATGTGGGAGTGGTCAGGCAGGTGGGCAGGTGTACACGAGGTGAAAGCTTTCATTTTAGGATATGATTAAAGGGATGGTTCCTGTAACTGAGGGGTACAATTCCCTGACTGTATTAATCAAGTATTGGTATCATTAAACCACTACCGTCTTAATGTACATTACTGGCCATACTGTACACAAGTATATGATGAGAACTTCTCCACAATGAAACGGTTTCCACACAAATACTCGTTTAGAATATTTATTACATCAAAGGAATATTAGATTACATTACTTAGATCAATTCGGATGCGCTTATAAGGCAAAGAATGTGCGTAGGCAAGTCAATACTGAATATTAGGAATTATCTAGGGAATAATGGTAGGGGAGTTACTACCGGTTGTAAGCCAGCAGGGGGAGGCAATGCTCTATACAAAGTCAATGGTTCCACAGGCGACAATTACTCCCTGTGTCAGCGGGGAAAGGCAGCCTCTGTACTCTCAATGTGCGCGCCGCACAGGTGAAGCCGTGGAGTCTCTGCTCCGACAGAGACGGGCTCGAGTGATGTCCTCTCGGGCATGTGTAGATCCCACAGCAGTGGGTGTAGACGGTTCTCTGCTCCAGCAGCTTGGTGAAGAATGAAGAATAATAATAGTAATCCTGCCGGAAAGTGGCTCTGCAATCACCGGTGTAGGTATCCTCCGTGGTGCGCGGTGGTTCACAATTGAACTTGACGTTACTATCCTATTAGCACGCGGCAATAAGTGCTCTATGTAGACACACAATTACTCACTTCACGTGGTCTTTGACTCGTAATGAAGGCTTTTACTAGTAAGGAGCGAACGATACGTTAAACAAACGTAGTAGGATAAACACGACTCTATTTGGGGCAATACGAGCCCTACTCTGCCCACGTTGCATAATGGGGAGAGACGTCACTTGGATAACTGGAACTGAACGAGACTGAACGGGACAAGGGACTTCTACATTTCTTGCGCCATATTTATATGTGCGGGGGATAAGTAGTGCCGCTCTGCTTTCGGTAGCCGTATTCCTGCGCGGAGCTGGGGCTAGTAAGGGCATGTTCGTCGGCACCATTGAACTCGACTCAAGGGGCCTGTCTGCTGGCGCCAGGTCCTGGTCCAATGAGAGAATGAACTATTATGGGCTGTAGGCTAAAGGGATATTCCGTGCATATGTACAAAGAATATACAAGGGATATCAAACGACATACAAATACTATTCAATCTATATCCATAAATAAATATATATATTCGGTTTAATCTGACCCTTTGTAACAGTTCCAATAGAGCAAAGCGTAAGCTATTAACGAAATATAACTGCTTCTTATCTTTGTAGGAGAAACACTTGTTCCTTTCGGACACATTCTACCTGAGATGAGACAAACACTGGACACTTTCTTCGCACTGGTACAGCCGATGTTCTCCCTCACAGTACTGGCACTCAATCTTCCACTGGTCCTCTTTCGTCAAGGGGGTGTTGTGGTTCTTGTGTGGTACTGATTCGGCTTGGTGCATAACGGTCACCAACCGGCGGTTATCCGTTTGTCCCCGAGGTCCGAGTCTTGGGCTTGGTCCACTCCATACGAACGTGTCGAGTCGTAGGCTACTGACCTCCCTGGCGAGGAACTCAGATAGGTCTAGGAGGGATGCCTCTCGACCGTTGGGGTCGCGGTAGTCTCTCTGCCGCCTGAAGCGCTCTTGTCGGGCGGGAGGGAGCTTCTCTAATATCCTCTCTACGTTAGAGTTAGCGTACAGTTCGTAGATACCCTTTTCCTTTTGGGACCCCAGCATCCCTACCAGGGACTGTACTTTGATAGACAGGTCATCTAATGCTCGGTTGTCTCTGGCTGGGGGGAGACGGTCAATGTCTCTTATCTCCTGTATCACATAGTCCCATACGCGTCCATAACGTTGGTCGAGTGCTGCTAGAGCCGCTGTGTATGGGGTAGTAGAGTTGGCATAGGCCAGCGCTATATTGTGCGCTCGGGGCACCTTGAGGTGCTTCAATAGGGTAGCATACTTGTGGCGTTCATCAGCTACATCAACCATCATGGTCTCTAAGCACATCCGTAGTTCCGTGTACTGTGCTCGGTTCTCATGGGTGAAGTCTGGAAACGTCGGCGCGCCAAGGTACGATGCCATGGATGACTGGCACATCGGTGAGCGTTGGGGAAGAGGCCTCCTAGGCGAGTCTCCCCGTGCGTGTCGTCTTGGGCTGGTACTTGGTGGGTACCGAAGGTCGGGTACCCAGGTGCTGTCCCTCGGGGCTGGCGGTGCGTCAAACTCACCCGTGAGTTGAGTCGGGGGTTTGTAGCGCAGGGCCTCGGGGCTGACTTCTGGGCTGTACTGGACCTCCTGGTCCAGAGTACGTTGCTGCTGGTCGGGGCTGTACTGGGCCTCCTGGGCCAGAGTACGTTGCTGCTGGTCGGCTTGACATTCCTCCTCTTCCTCTTCCTCTGCTAGGACCTGGAGTCTTTTGTTCAGTCTCTCGGCGTGGTCCGGTTCTTCCCGGTTGCTGGGTCTCGTATGGACCGGCTGGGGAGGGGGTTCGGAGACGTGGACAGGATCCTCCTGTTGGCGGGGTCCCGGGTCGCTTCGTCGGGTAGGGGAATGTGTCCTAGACCCATGTCTTGACGATCTCTGAGAGCTCCGTGTGGAGTGAGGGGGTGTCGCCATGGCAACCAGTTTGTCCATCAGCTCCGCCTGCAGCCGGTCGTGCTCTGCCGCGCGCTGGGCATGGGCTGCGTCGCGCGCTGCTTCGCGCTGGGCATTGGCGACGTCGCGCTGCGCATTGGCGCTGGCCTGGGCAGCGTCGTGCTGTGCGTTGGCGGCGTCGCGCTGGGCATGTGCGACGTCGCGCTGTGCATTGGCGGCGGCGTGCTGTGCATCGGCGCGGCTTCTCTCAATGTTCTCTTCTGTCTGGAGGCGTCTGGTCTCCAGTCTTATGCGGTCGTCTTCACTCCTTTGTTGCGCCTGGAAGCACTCTCGCTCGCCTGCAAAATGTTCGCGCTCGCGCGTCTGTTGCGCTTGAAGTCGATCGCGTTCGGTGGAGGCTGCCAGGGTGGCGATGAGTGCTTGCGCCAGCATCTTGTCCGCCGCGCTGGGGGAAGACGCCGTTCGGGGCGATCGGCTCCCGGCAGTACTTGTTGGAGATCCGTTCTCCTGTCGCGCACCGAGGAGATCCATCTCCTGGGTGCGCGTCTCTTCTTGTGGTGGGTCGGGTTCCATCCCGGGAGGGCTTTCTTTATCCTGGAGCGCTCCGGGGACTACCTCGTCGGCGTTGTCGGGGGATAAAGTCGTGTCAGTTCCCTCCTGGTCCCCACCGTGAGCTTGGTCAGTTACATTAGAACCCACTAGGGCCTCTGTTGGCGGGGTAGCCTGGTTGGTAGGGTCGGACATAATTTTACTGTCCGCTTTAGTTATTTTATCCGTATCTAATTTCCCTTTAAAGCTAGGTATTGGACTGACAGCGTATGCCTCTAGATAGGGAGGTGGCTGCCATCTGCGCTGCGGGCGATCTAGCTTAGGAGAACCGTTTGTGGAGTGTTCGTCATCGGCCATGTCAATATTAATATTATATTAATATTACGCTAATTATTCTCCGGCTCGAAGGACCAATTGTAACTGAGGGGTACAATTCCCTGACTGTATTAATCAAGTATTGGTATCATTAAACCACTACCGTCTTAATGTACATTACTGGCCATACTGTACACAAGTATATGATGAGAACTTCTCCACAATGAAACGGTTTCCACACAAATACTCGTTTAGAATATTTATTACATCAAAGGAATATTAGATTACATTACTTAGATCAATTCGGATGCGCTTATAAGGCAAAGAATGTGCGTAGGCAAGTCAATACTGAATATTAGGAATTATCTAGGGAATAATGGTAGGGGAGTTACTACCGGTTGTAAGCCAGCAGGGGGAGGCAATGCTCTATACAAAGTCAATGGTTCCACAGGCGACAATTACTCCCTGTGTCAGCGGGGAAAGGCAGCCTCTGTACTCTCAATGTGCGCGCCGCACAGGTGAAGCCGTGGAGTCTCTGCTCCGACAGAGACGGGCTCGAGTGATGTCCTCCCGGGCATGTGTAGATCCCACAGCAGTGGGTGTAGACGGTTCTCTGCTCCAGCAGCTTGGTGAAGAATGAAGAATAATAATAGTAATCCTGCCGGAAAGTGGCTCTGCAATCACCGGTGTAGGTATCCTCCGTGGTGCGCGGTGGTTCACAATTGAACTTGACGTTACTATCCTATTAGCACGCGGCAATAAGTGCTCTATGTAGACACACAATTACTCACTTCACGTGGTCTTTGACTCGTAATGAAGGCTTTTACTAGTAAGGAGCAAACGATACGTTAAACAAACGTAGTAGGATAAACACGACTCTATTTGGGGCAATACGAGCCCTACTCTGCCCACGTTGCATAATGGGGAGAGACGTCACTTGGATAACTGGAACTGAACGAGACTGAACGGGACAAGGGACTTCTACATTTCTTGCGCCATATTTATATGTGCGGGGGATAAGTAGTGCCGCTCTGCTTTCGGTAGCCGTATTCCTGCGCGGAGCTGGGGCTAGTAAGGGCATGTTCGTCGGCACCATTGAACTCGACTCAAGGGGCCTGTCTGCTGGCGCCAGGTCCTGGTCCAATGAGAGAATGAACTATTATGGGCTGTAGGCTAAAGGGATATTCCGTGCATATGTACAAAGAATATACAAGGGATATCAAACGACATACAAATACTATTCAATCTATATCCATAAATAAATATATATATTCGGTTTAATCTGACCCTTTGTAACAGTTCCAATAGAGCAAAGCGTAAGCTATTAACGAAATATAACTGCTTCTTATCTTTGTAGGAGAAACACTTGTTCCTTTCGGACACATTCTACCTGAGATGAGACAAACACTGGACACTTTGGTGGTGACCTCACTATGCTCTGCCTGAGATGAGACAAGCTACTGGCAAACACTGGACCCCTGCACACATCTTCCTCTATGTGACAATCTGACCGTAACCTGACTGCTATTTGTTATCAGACTCTCTGACTCATTGGTAAAATAGCTAACTTAGTAATCTCAACTTCCTCACTCATGTACTAGGCACTGCAGCAAACAAGCAAAGTTATTAATGGTTATAGTAGCAGGTATGCATGTTGAGTTCTATACCTACAATGTACTATGGAATTACTATGTAGGGTGTGGGGACAGCAGTTTATTATTTGGGATAATTTTTTTTATCAAAATCTTGATTTGGCCATATCTGCATATCATGGCCATAACACACATTTAGACTGGCGCGAAAGACTAATGTCACCGTTTGTTGTTCTGGCAGTTAATCTCACACCCCTCTCTGAGTCCACTGGTTGTGAAATATTTGCTAGTACTTTCGCCCTTAATTAGTTCAAGACATCAAGTATTTTCACATTATTGGAAAATTAGGAACATTGATTCTTCCCTCACTGGGGCAGAACCCTCCAGTATAGGGAATGACAATTGTAAATTTCTTAGGAAAAAGATAAACGATATTTGTACCTTATAAAGAAACATCAATTTAAATGAGAAATATATGAATGGACCATTTGTACCTTTTAGTACAAACATGAACCTCCAAGATATACAAATGTTTGATGAAGGAAATATACATACACAAAATGAATGTAAAACGCACTGGGTTTATTGATAACCTGTAGTGTTAGACAATGCAGTGAATGTATCTATGCATCATGTATTCGTGTGTATTATATGCAACATATTTGTGTTTTGTAAACATTGTAAATATTCAAATACACATTATTTTGTATTTTCAAGAAGTGGTAGTGCAGTTTTTCTTCTTTTATGTATAAAACAAACAAGCCATAACTCCTGCAGCACTTGGAATACAATCAAGCAAGATGGAAGAACGTTGATTTTGTAGTGTAGGGGATACTGAAACTGAGCAGCATAGCAGAGACATAACACAATGTGTCAGCTTGGAAACAAAATCACAACAGGCTATTATATCCACAGAAAGCATTTAGTTATACATTATTAACTTTAAAAGGAAGTGATTCAAATATCTGGTGAAATACTAGTTAAAGTTGTCAAGGTTGTGTGGCTTTAAATCTCTGGTGAAGTTGCACAGGTTAACACGTGATATGATATGTAGTGCACAATGTAGAGTGATGGTGCATAATGAAACAATTTTAACTGTTTTAATTTTTGTTCAGTTGTCTTTCAGTTTGGCATAACAAATAGCAAATAGACTGTAGAGTGTGTGACTCTATTTTCAATCTAACATCAGAATTATACAGGCCAGACAAAGTGATTAGCGAAAGCTAATGTACAATGAATAATGCCAACATGCAAGTTCCCATATGGGCTGAACATTTCCCTTTGAGTTGCTACTGTTGCATACATCAAATAAGGGGCGGCGGGGTACTGTAATACCATTTGATAGATAATAATATCTAATTTAAAGAGGAATACCAGTACCTTTAAACATTCATATATGATATTCCTTTGGCATAGTAGATCAGAGATCTAAACAAAAGCAAAGGAATATGGTATTTCCACACCTTCCCACCAGTGTAAACAATACTGGTCTTACAGAACATGGTATAATATAGTAAGATTATGAAAAAACAGTGTTGATAATAAATCATGGCAAAAAAAAGTGACAGACGCATTTTAAGTGAAATCCTCAAACTACAAAGACAGACAATTAAAAGGAACTGTTGATTTAAGAAATTAATCATTTTAAAGTGCAGAAATATTACTAATCACATAGAGATATACAAATTCAGGAAGCAGTCTAGGCTGTCATTATTACTCACAATGATTCCTGTGAACCAAAGTTATACAGTAACTACCAGGTTTCAAACCATATCGATGTACAGTACATTAACATTAGCTGCTAACACAATGCTGTACCTGCCTGCACACATCAAAATCCACTCATGGGTTTAAAATAAAATTTAAAACCTTAACAGCACAGACCAGCAGATAAAATCATTTGGTTACTATGGTAACCTCGGTTCTCTGATAACATGAGGTATCTCACTATGGGGTAAGCCTCTTTGCCTAGTCCTCAGAAGCCCAATATCATTACGCCATGACTGGCTGGCAGTCGCGACGCCTGCGTCGGGAGGAGGGCCCTACTCTCCCAGATATGGCTGATGCAGCGTCACAAGGCCATTCAAAATAAACACACCTCTTACTCTGAGGTGTGGTCTGGTGAGATACCTCACTCATGTTATCAGAGAACCAGCGCTTATGATAGTAAGAGTAATAGTAAAGTTCTCTTTTGAAACATTTGCTTGGTATCTCACTATGGGGATATACCAACTCTCGTATTGCCAGACAAGCTTATCTTGATGACCGACTACCAAGTTTATTAGGCAGAGGAACAGTGACCCTCAGTGGAGCTCACACTGAGCACGGTATGCACCACATATGGTGCAGTGACATCCAGTGCATAAAACCCTGCAAAGGTATGTGGTGAGGCCAGACTTGCCACCATACATATGTCCTGGATAGAGAAGCCCTTGAACAGGACCCAGGACGTTGCCATCCCCCTGGCCGAGTGTGAATGCAAGCCAACAGGAATTTGAAGCCTCTTGCTGCTGTCGGCTAAAGCAAAAGCTCCCACTATCCAATGGGAGAGACGTTGTTCAGTGATAGGCTTACCTGTATGGAGCCTAGTCCAGCACACAAACAACTGATCTGCCTTCCTAAAATCCTTAGTCTTGTCCATGTAGATGCACGTGTAATCATCGCTGCTGGTGGAATGCTGCCAACTCAGGGGGAAGACACACCACGTTGTGATTCTTGGGTACGAATGCCGGATTAAGGCATAGTACCACCAATGCATCCCCTGGGGCAAACTACATTCAGCATGCACCAAAACCTTTTGATCTGCCCGATCCAAGAGCCCAAAGGGGGAGTGAGATAATGCGTCCAAGACCACATTCGGGTTGGGGCAAGTTGCTGGGATACTGGATGTAGGCTGCAAACGCCCTTCAGAAAACACCCAATAAGGGGATGTCACACCCCCATAGTCACATCTCTAAAAAGGGGGAAGTCTGGCCAAGCCCAGAGGTCCTGGGTAAGTCGTTCTGGGTAAGGATGAACAATTTCCCCCAGTGCCTGTGAGAGAAGGTCCCTGCGTGGGGAGGGGCCATGGCTGGCTGCAGAGCAGCTGAATGATCTCTTCCAGTTGATGTTTGTCCGGCCAATGTGGAGCTATCAGGATAGCTCCACATTGTGAGATGCTTTCTGAGTGAACGGAGAAGAGGTTTTTGAATGGATTTTTGACACTGCGTCAGCCATATATATATATAATATATACATTACACACACACAGTAAATAGGGAGAGGATGTCCCTTCTCCTGATGCAGGCGTCACAACTATCAGCCGGTCAAGTATGGCGTAATGATACTGGGCTTCTGAGGACCACACAGAGAGGCATATCCCATAGTGAGATACTGAGCAAATGTTTGAAAGATATATTATCTACATAAATAGTGGTGAAACACCTCAGACAAAATAGAAATAAAATGAAAAGCAGTCTCATCATTACATCAATGTCCATAAAATCATTCACAGAAACAGGACGGTCAGTAAAAAAATGTATAAAGAATGCAACATCACACTTGGGACCCGAGTAATGTCCCTTGCTCATATCCGAGCTGCATTAAGGTCCGGTTTCATATTCATTCATCTACTTTAAACTTTATGTCAAAGTATATCACATCAGATCGATCAATCAGACCACACCGAATGCTAATCAATGAGCCCGTTTTAAAATCAGGAATTGTTGAAAAATTAGATCTACACTAAGAGAAACGTCAGGTTATCCAACCGATAATATAAATATGGACAGACATAGTGCAAGGTTTTCAGTCTTGCGCCTAATAGTCTATGTCCCTGAACCGACACTCCATAATTAAGGCTATTGTCAAAAGGGTTCTAAATTGTTCCAGTGTGTCTGACAAATTCAGGAAAATACTTGAGTTCAATAAAAAAAAGACGAAGACTAAAAAAGTAAAAATTCTTCAATTGCTCAATGAAGCAGATCAATTATTGAGTTTTGATTGGATTATACTGGAATCACACTTTATATTAGTGCAATCTCTATTAACAGTGGATCACTGTTAGCCCTGATTATGGTATCGCACCATAGACACGAGTTTCATCACTAATCCCAGGAGGTTTAACAGGTCTTCAAAAAGATTATGTTAACTAGCAGCAACACACATGTTGTTCCTAGAAGTGATTAGGGCACATCAACCCCATCCCTCCGTCGGTGACGGAAACCTTTTTACTTTGACTTTGACAAGACTCATAGTTCTGATTCATTCAAGACAAATCAGGGAGCAATTTCACATCAAAATTCCAGATTTGAAAGAATCATACGAACAATTGACTTGAATCGAAAGAGAAGGGACCGCACCCCAGTAAAAAAAAAACTATATACAAGGTGAAAAATAAGATATAGCCTTTTGCAATTTTGTGTCCCAGAACGGTGGATTAAACAATAGATTAAAATGGGGTTTGTAAGGTAGGAACCTGAGGTAGGAACCACATGTTGCTGAGTCACTGAACCTTTGACATAAAGTAAGCAATATACTGCACGCTTGGCAATCCTCTTCTCCCAGATTTCCCACTTCCTGTTTGGGGCTATGACGTAAGCAGGGGCTGGCGTTCTGTGGCACTGCTCTGAAAAGCGAGATCAAAAGGAGAAAGAAAAGAACAGTTAGATCAAAATAAATTACTCTTATAAGATTAGCTGACAGATATTCTATCCGATTTATTCATGACACGGGAAGAAAAACGAGGAGTTGTCAACAATGCAGTGAAGGGAGTTCAGCATCCTGCATTCTGTCAAAATAGACCATGATTTCTTGTGTTCAAATACTTTTTGAAGACCTAGAATTTGTCAAAGTAATTTCCCATACGTCTCCATACTTTTGAAGACCTAAAATCTCAGTCACAATTATTTCTCATACATCTCTATACATTTGAACCTGTCAACATAATTTTCCATATGTCTCTGTGCTGTTTTAATTTTTTGCCAAGTACTAAAATGACAAAAAAAAAATCAGAGTAATCCAGCTATTGGCCATATTCTGGTTAGGTCGCTTTCACATATAGTTTTGGTGGACTCGGTGCGGTTCTGGTGGTTTAGTTGCAACATTGTTGCATTCTTCATTTGGTTCGCCTGCGTTCACACTAAAATCTGTGAGGCGCACCCTATGCACCGAACTATCTGAACAATGTCACGCGGTCGAAAAGGGCGCTCGTCTATTGGACACAATGGAGAGTGGAAATCCCTCCCTTTCAGGAAGTGAAATGCGCGTCAACACAAACTGCGTGAGCGTGATAGTAGCAGAGACGTGGCATTGATCCATCGTTCGATTATAATTCCCATTACCGCCATCCTCTCGCTAAACAACTTGTACACCTCGTTGTTTTTGTGAGTGCCCACATTCCCCACAAGCAGCTGTTTTATTTGGTCTTCAGCCCCCCAAGTCTGTCCACGAGACATGTTTACACAGTGTGCTTGTTTTGCAGTGAATGCGCACCGCGGTAATATTAATAATAATAACAGCTGTGTTTTTTCTCTTCCTTGTTCTACCCCAAGATGCACAGTAGATAGATAGATAGATGCAGTGTGCTTGTTTTGCAGTGAATGCGCGCCGCGGTAATATTAATAATAATAACAGCTGTTTTTTATTTCTTCCTTGTTCTACCCTAAGATGCACAGTAGATAGATAGATGCAGTGTGCTTGTTTTGCAGTGAATGCGCGCCGCGGTAATAATATACCCAAGATGGTTTATCAGGTGACTTCCTACGTTTGGTTCGATGAAGCCGAACCGAGACCCACGCTTTCAGGCGGACCAGAGTTCGCCTGCTTGGTCCGCGGACCGAGTTCGACGCGCATTCACACAAACCCGAAAAACCGGACTATCGAATTCTGGTCCGGACCAAACAGCCCCTGTGTGAAAGCGACCTTTAAGGTCTTATTCAGGTAGCCATTCGTACTGCTCAGTACCCTTGAAGTAGCACTCGGATTCAAAAAGGTTGGTGACCCCTGGTGTAGACTACCTCATGCAATCCATGTGGAGTCGCCAACCACATATTTTAACCCGACAGCGAGGAGTTTCACTGGGAGAGAGTGTAACGCCCACGGAGGTTCACGCTATCTCCCCCAGATCCCCTCCCTGCTGAACAGGTACCCCAACTGACCAGTAGGAGTCTATTGCAATGACCAGGACTCGCATCCCACTGGCTTTCCACCCACGACCACTGCCAACTGTGTTCGTAGGGACGACTGACCAAGCCGGAGGTACCCCTGCTGTGAATTGAACCTGGGTCTCTGCTGTGGTAGGCCAGTGCTTAGACCTCTACCAAACGTCCCGCCTGTCCTTCTTTGACTGATTGAAAACTTTATTAACAGATCGCAGAATGGGTACAATACAGTACAGCTCAATACAACAACTGCTAAGAGGATGAAAAATACTTTTGTCTTGTTTACATAGGGGTCCTCTATTTTCAATTCATCAAAACATTTAGAGACATACAAATATACAGTACTGTGTAAGAAAAAGAGACCATAAAAAAATATATACATCCGAAGGGGAAGACACTGTACATTGGAGGGGGGTGGGTGGGTGGGGGGTTTGGACTTTTACCAGGGCCAGTTTCTAATTGCAGCCACCCGTAGGTGCCCTTTGAGAGCGGTTTTGAAGGAGGGTAGGGATTCACATTCCTTTACGGCTGTTGGTAGGGCGTTCCACATTATTGTGGCATAGTTGCGAAACGAGTTTAATCCCTCGTTTGAGCCTGAGCAATAGTGGGTTACTTTTACAACATATGAAATAAATCATGATGATATTCATCTGCCCAGAAAGGAGAGGATTTCTGGTGACATCAGAATGTACCGTCACGGTGACCAATCGCAGCCACTCTTATTGTCTGGGACCAAATACGGCCACGCCCCATTCCCAGTAAAAAGTGGGAATCTCTAGAATGGGTTTCGGGCGACGCTGTATACGGAAGTGGCTCTCAAGGTGACGATTAGACAACACTTTCTGTTGTCAGTAGATGGCAGCATTGGTTTAAAATTAAAAGGTGAAAATGTTGAAAACTACATGAATACATTTCCCAAGAGCGTTAGCACAGGTCACTGGGATGTGTCTATTCTTCGACGTGATCTAAACAGCGGTATGCGACCGCAGTATAACGACCGCGAATGGTAAACTAATTATCTTAACAAAAGTGCCCTGGTAGCGTTACATATGTTGTCTAAAGGGGGACATATGGTACAATTTAAGATTTTAATGATAATCGGCATATAAAGGACAACATAAAGCATTGTTAATTTGTAAGAAACCTCAATGAAAACGGTAATATTCGCTATTGTTATGAAAATGTGCTAGAATCCTATAAAAATGTGGACGCATTTGGTCTACCTTCCGTTACATGTGACCCTATGGCTTTGTGCAGAAGGTGCAAACCAGTAGTGAACGGAGTTACATGTAACATGCCACAGTAACCCGTTTACTATCTAAATAAACTACGCAGCTTAGGCAGCAGGGCCTTTTAACCAAAGCCTCTCATAATCAGAGTACGAGCTTACCCGGGTTCTGGTGGCCACGCTGTATCTATCCAAAACCAAGTTAATCGAGTTAGTCGGTTTAGAATCGTCTGTCCATGTAAAGAACCAATGACTCACAGTTCATTAGCAAAATGAATGAATTGAAAATGGGGGACCCTGATGTAAACAAGACGAAAGTCTTTCTCTGGTCTGCATCCCCTTAACAATTGTGTGTATTGAGCTGTACTGTATTGTACCCATTCTGCAATCTGTTAATAAAGTTTTCAATCAATCAATCAATCAAACACTGAGGTCTTTCACATAACGACAAATGCAAACCCACATCTTGTATTCATTGACATCTTGTATAAAACCTGATCTCCTACCTCGGGGGTCTTCTGGCGACAGATGAGAACCATGAAGATCAACCCCAGGAGGACACCCAGACCAATCACCATGAAGGGAATGTGGACCACGACCTGCTGCTCGAACACTATCAGCTGCAGCTTCTTGGCCGACTCGTCGTCAATGATGACACTCTTGAGAGGAGGGCAGAAGAGCAGGGTTAGAATGATAGGATAACATCCAACAACCAATCACAGGACTTTCCCCAGGACCTTTTAAGAAGATGGTGCTGAATTGTAACTAGGGGGTGGTCCGGAGGCAAAAAAAAATGCAATAAAGAAAGTAATTTTCTGTAATTTCCTGCAACTTAAAAACATAATCTCAATAAAATAGCAAACACAAGGGTAAGTTCCAAATAAGTTATTTATTTAAGTACATTGTATAAGGTTGCACAATAGTTAACGTCGAACACAAAAAACACACACACACACACACACACTGGAACAGAACAATCACATATTAGACAATGATGTATCCGTTTCTAAGCTGGCCCCAAACATTCAAATAAATGTTTTTTTTTAACACATGGTGGCATTCGTTGTCATGGCGCCTGCATCACACATAAAGGTCCAGCTGTTAGCAATGATAATTTCCAATATTTCTGCTGTCCGATGAAAACCTTTTACGTAAAAAGAAAACTGTTCGGGAATTACGAAAAATTACTTATGTAGAATAGGTTTGGTGTTTAGGGATTTCATGGACCCTAAGGTCATGAAATGGTTTCTATTTCAAACGTTCAAATAAACAAAACATTAAAAGATTTTCACGCAACAGCAGAGATATGACTCTGAAAGAGGAAGTGCTGGTAGAAGGAGATGTCAAGTTAGCATCGCAATGAAGGAAGCTTTCAAATTGAAACAAATTCATGGGAAATAAGCGTGTGATGGGTTGCTATGGAGGATAGACATTGGTTGACATTGGCTTAACCTGTGCTAGCAGGTGATAAATCAATTGTCATGGTTGGTGTGGGTGTTTCTGAATCATTAAAATTAACTGAATTGTAGCAAACTGGTTTCATTACTTGTCGACAAGCTAATGATGTCAGACTTTAATTGTCAGGCTCATTGACTCCCATTAATTCCAACTGCAATGCTGGTCCCCGGTTCCTCACAATGCAAAGAACTGTGGGACACATGCTGTAGCAACCGTTGTCATCTCCTTCTAATAGTGTTTCTAGATTGAGGTGAGAGTATGAGCTGGCTGCTAGCCCATAATCCCAGTAATGGTGATGCTTAAAAATGTCCTAACCTTAATTTAAAGTCTGTGCTGAGTGTGAGTGTGTGCAACAAGACAATCTTTGTGTACCTCATTGAGATAGACCACAGGAAGCACCACTGTCCTCACCTTTCTTGTTTGACTGAATGGAAAGAGAATGACAAACGTTATTATTATTATTAGTAGTAGTAGTATTAACAGAATTGGGCCTATCAAGAGAAAACCCTCCCAACAGCGATGCATGAAACACAGTCCAATTGCTCATGTGAGCTCTTCCATTTGGGCACAACCAGTGTCACATAATCTGTAAAAGGCTGCAGTCTCATTTCAAGAAAGATGAAAGACACAAATGTAAAACAGTGCCCAAAGATACCTAGTCCAAAAGTCCAGTAATAATGATGACGATGGCATTATTATTACCGGTACTTAATAATTTGCAGTACAATTTAGGATTCCATGATCAGACTGCGATTGTGCCTTTGATTACAGTATGATGACAAGGCTGGGGGGGGGTAAAATAAAGAATATTGATCGTTATCTAGCTTAGATGGTTTACAAAGAAAAACTAAAATAATCAAAAACACATGGGCTAGATCCACAAAGAATGGATTGGATCTGCACGGTGATTGATTTAATGAAAATTGTATTAACAGATTGCAGAATGGGTACAATACAGTACGGCTCAATACACACAATTGTTAACACTTTGACTGCCATGAAACGTCTTTAGACGTCTTTGCTGGCCATGCTAAAGTTGCCGGAGGACGCTTTACGTTGTCCTTATATCAATATTTCAAAAATCTGTGATCGGATTAATATGTCCCCTCCGCTGGCCTGAGATCCACCAGCAGGACCCACTGAGCTCTCTGGCGGTTCAGGAGCGCCATCTGGTGGCCGATCGGCGCAATCGCTTAAACAGGATGTGCCATAGAGGTTGTGCTAGACGTCCGTATTGCTTCCGGCCACTCGGTACATGTCCCGGGACTCTGGCTCGTCACGCTACATAGCGATCGATTGCCAATAACTCGATAAACAACATGATTTGGACGTATATACCATTATACAAGCTGGAAATGGACCGGGTAAATCGCCATCCCATAATGATAGAATTTCTACTCTACGACGATCGCCCAACGGCGCACGGAGACTGGGGTGAGTTTGAGCGTGTAACGTTACCGTCTTCGATACTAACTGCTATTATCAACATTTGACCCACATTAGATGATTGGTATAACGCTGCCCACGGAATTATAAACGCCCCCTCGCCCATCCGGTCAACATCAGATGACGTGTAGTAACTTCTAGAAGTACGTCTAGTTGGAATTTTTTATATCGCGCTGATTGCCATCAAACTGTATTTCATCATCAATATAATGCATTTGGGGCTATATATCACGTTCTGGAGAAAGCTGCAGAAAGAGATGAAAACATACTTATACATTAGACCATACTACTATGAATATGTGAATGAAAAAGTTTAACGTTGCTACACAATGAACAATACATATAGGACTTTGAATGGGCCCTAATAATGGCAATGTAGCAATAGAATTAAAAAAGTTATAGCCCTGCAAAGAAGGGGACTTTCTCCATAGACAAATAGAGCCGGCAACCTATGGTATATCATGAATTTAACCCAAGGCAACCAAAGTGTTAAGGGGATGCAGACCAGAGAAAGACTTTCGTCTTGTTTACATCAGGGTCCCCCATTTTCAATTCATAATGAATTGTAAGTAAGGGTGCAACTTGCTCTGTGCAATCCATTCTTTGTGGATCTAGCCCACAGTGTCATAAAGATATGTCTCAGTTTCCCTTTAATAGTAGCATAACAGTATTTCTGAAAAAACCTGTTGGGATTTGAATGGATAGATTTTCAAAAACTCAAGACTACCTCACGGAATATACATTTTCTCAAAAGTTAAAATGTATTTCCTTTCTCGTCAAAAATCAATCAATAAATAAAGAAAAATGTACATTAAATAATAACCCTTAACAATGAGTCAAGGGAAGAGTAGCCCCATAAAATTATAGCCACACTTCACAGCTTAATACTGTGTTCTATGAGTGAGGAGGCAATCGACCTCTTTACTTGAAAATTGTTCTTGTGATAATACTAATAATAACTTTGTGAACACTTTACTCTGTGCCAAACCCATATAAAAGTATAGAAGATTTGAATTCGCCTCTACATAGACATCGTGCAGCCAGTTTGTTACTTACGACGCGAAGCTGGAGATTTGCTCCATAAAGACGTTGATCTGCATCCTCTTCGCTGCCTGTAGCACCAAACCTGTGAGCTGGGAAACAGAACCATACCCTGGCGTTAGAAACAGCACAGACATGCAGTCAGGTTCAAAAGTATAACGAAAGAGTTATGAGCAATCTATTCACAAAAACTGCAGCACAGTATCATGGGAGAAAGATTACAACTGAACAACGACAACAGCTCCCGCACTTCCTCATTCCGTCACCACAACAACACGACACGTCATCAGTACAACCCACACGTGAATGCTTTAAACCTCCGCCCCCTGGCAAAAGCATCACAGCCCATTCAAACTCAACCACTTCTGAAAGTTGCTGTTTAATGCCCGGTCTATCTATCAATAGCAAGGCCCTCATTGTAAATTAATTTATAATGGACAATAATCTGGACTTTCTATGCATTACTGAAACATGGCAAAAACATCAAGAATATTTCTCACTGAACCAGACCTCACCCCCCTGATACACCTACTTGGATAAACCACGCTACCATAAGCTTGGTGGTGGTATTGCCACAATTCATCACCAAAACATCAAAACAACTGCAATAACCATCATGGCCCTCTCCTCATTTAACACCTTGTTTTTAAACTGTCTGGTCCTAAACTGTCTCGCCTGTTTTATTGCAACACTACTATCACCGACATCTAAGAAGGGAGATCCCCCCTTGAACGGCCCTTCTAAGGTTTCTCTCCTCCACATTGCCTGTGGTGCATTTTTTCCTAATGCTAGGTTTTAGTGAGTTTTTCCTTACCTTCGCGTGGAGTATGTCTGCGAGTGTTGCATTCATTTATTTTACATTTTTTGGACTTCATAGTGTTTTTGTTTTGTTCTTGATTTATTGTGATTTATTTATTCTTCTTGACTTGTTTAATGAAGACGTGTCCGGCCCATGGGGACATTAACGTGTGTTGTCGGGCCTTACAAATAAATTTGATTTGATTTAAACCCCTGGTTACTGCAGTCATTACCGCCTCCCCAAACCAAACCCTGCCATTCCCTCTGAACTGTCAGAGTTCCTCACACAATTCTGTGCCATCTCTCCATTCTATTACTCTGTGACTTCAATATACATATTGACTTGGCTGACTCCAAACGCGCTACTGAACTCCTGGACGCTCTAATTCTTTTCCCACCCACAACAAAGAACACACTCTGGATCTGATCTGCACCTCCGGCCTCTCCAACAATCTCACCAGCTATGACCTCACCATCTCTGACCATCTCGCCATCACCCTGGACATTCTCATCCCCACCCCCCGCGTGAAACAAAAGCGCATAACCTTCCGGAACCTTAAATCAATCCACCCCCCCTCCCTTTCCTCCCTACTGGCCGACACCCTCCCTGACCCCGCCCTCATCCAGAATTTCTCCCCCACTGAACTGGTCAACACCTACAACCACACTCACCTCCTGACTCAACCAACTTGCTCCCTTAAAAAAAACAAATCTGTCTCCTTCACCCACTCTGCCCCCTGGTAGTGGTACACCCACCATATCCATCAGCTAAAATCCAAGGGCCGTCAGCTTGAATGCCTTGTAAACAAAACCGGTCTCACTGTCCATAAAGATTCCTACAAACTCCATCAACAGCACTACAAAGAAGCCCTCAAACTCACGCTTCTCCCACTACTCCTCCATCATACAATCTGGCAGCAACAACCAAAGGACACTTTTCTCCACCATAAACAAACTCCTCAAACCCATGGACACCATCTCCAACTCATTCACTGTCAGTCAATGTACCTCATTTCTCTCTCACTTTCAAACTAAAATTGACACAATTCACAACCAACTGGCCAATTCCTCCATCTCCATTGTCTCTGATCCGGAACCCGACCCCACCCCCAAATCCCCCACTCTCATCCTTCTCTGAAATCACAGCATCCAACCTATCCACCATCATGACTCGCATGAAATCTTCAACCTGCACCCCTCCCCCTTAGTCAAGGCCTGCCTCCCCTCACTCTCTCGCCTGATCACTATATCATAAACTCCTCTGTCAAATTTTAGAACAAGCTGTTGCCACTCAGTTAACATCCCACCTTGAATCCAATAACCTCTACGAACCCTTCCAATCCGGCTTTCGCACCAAACACAGCACCATTCTACACCAACAACTCCAAATGCCCCATTGCCCATGTCCCCCACGGTGTTCCCCAGGGTTCAGTACTTGGTCCCCTACTGTTTACCCTCTACATTCTCCCACTTGGACAGATCCTCCACAAACATGGCCTCCGATTACACTGCTATGCTGATGACACACAGCTCCTCCTTTCCACCAAGACGATCACTGCCACCACCCACTCCACCCATCCATCACCTGCCTTTCTGACATACAAATCTGGATGCAAAAAAACTCTTAACTCATTCAGCGCCAATCACGGAAAAAGTCGGGTTAACTCGCCATGCGTTGAGCGCCAATCACGAGGCTTTAATCGTTATTTCTTTTATTAGCTATATCCATTAATTTTTCATCCATCCAGCCTGATGTTATCATTGGGAATGGGTCTGAGCTCGCAAAGGGCAAATACCGCCGCCTACGCCTTCCAGCTGAAATCCCTTCCCCTTGGGCTGTGCAGTGATCTAAGAAGTCCGGTCCAGGGGAGCTCCAGTAGCTCACCACGTACCGCGAGTGCTATTTCAGCGCCGTGGACAACCGCGCTCGCGCGGATCTGGGGCTGAGTGCGTTCGAATCCCGGACGGCAACCGTGCCTTTCCCAGAGTGTCTTCCCCCCCATCTGAACCCTTTCAGCCTGCTTCTGTCAGTCGAACTTGACCAAGTATGAATGCGAAGAAAAAGCGATAAACGCTAAAAAGAACCAGGTGACTGGTCAAAGTTAAAAAAAAAAAAAGAAGTCCGGTCCAGGTTTTCCTTCTTGGGCATGCTGTATCGTTATAACACATGGACTGGGGAGACTGAGAGCAGCGTGGATTATGCCTTTCGGACATATAATGTTGGATAAATAAACGCGATCAATATTTGGAATGGCGATCAGGAATTGGATTAGTCTTATTGCAGGACATCAGATGTGAGGTAAGGACTCTATGTTACGAATCTTGGGTTAATCCGATGTTTCTTTCGCCACCATCGGAGCGTGTGTGTGTGTGTGTGTGTGTTTCTGACGTTGGCTGCAGGCAAGCACTGAGAAGCGATTTTTCAGCCCCCGCTTCTGTTCACGCATGATGACACATAATACAGATAATAGCGTTATTTTCAGAACAATTCATAAATCAAGCGACAAATGGCACGATTTCTAAGGAAATACATTGAAGCGCCATTTGCTCGAGTTTCTTGAGATTAGACGGAATGCTCTGGAAATACTCTTATTCACCACAGTATAAAATGGAAATGTATGGATGAAAAAACAATGTGTTTTGTGCATGTTAACTGGAAGCAACTCACTGACAATCGACTGGTGTATTAGATCCATAGCTATACTATTTCATATTTTAAGCACTCGCAAGTGAACAAAGCGCCCCATTGACTTACAGCAATGGCGTTCTACCCAGAAGGTAGACAGCAACCCCTGGCGCTGAATGAGTTAAACTCAACTGTAACAAATCATCATTGGCCCAAATTCCCTGACCCACCCTAATTGTCAACATTGACGGCTCCATTGTCACCCCCTCCACCCACGTCCGCAACCTAGGTATCATTCTCGACCCCACCCTTTCCTTCCTCCTGCATGTAAACCAGATCACTAAAACCGCCTTCTTCCACCTCAGGAACATTGCCTGTCTAGTTGTCTACACCCCTCGCCCTTCTCTGCTGCCGAAACACTGACCCATGCACTTATCACTTCCCGACTGGACTACTGCAACAGCATTCTGTATGGCACATCAACCAAAATCCTCAATAAACTACAATACGTCCAAAACTTTGCTGCTCGCATGCTCAGCTCCACCCGCCGCTCCGACCACATCACCCCATCCTCCACGATCTCCACTGGCTATAGATATGACAACTAATAAAACCTAACAACCTGCGTCACTTCATGTGAAATGTGTCACAGGACTTTGACCAGTGAAAATATCTTAATCATCTCATATACTGGCAGAGTTGAGATGGCTATGCATGATAGGAGGTGTAAGCATAAATATAATAAATAAACACAATCAACCACCCACAGTTAGTTAGCGACATCAATGAATACAAGTTTCAGATTTTATTTTAGAGTGAACCATGGACTTGATGCAACAAATTATTTTAAGAAAACACACCCTCCTGGTTTCTGTGGTTGTACTTTGGTGATTTGGTGTATTATTTTTCAATGCAAATAAAAGCAAATATTTCAATGCTCCAACCTACGACCTCCCCTACCCTACTTTCTCTCCCTCTCCTGCCCCCCCCTCCCCTCGGTTTTCCCTACTTCCCTGACTGTTCCCCTACTGGACTCAGTATCCGTTACTTGTTACCCGTGGTTTTATGTCCTGCATATTCATACTGTTGCTTATTCCCTGTGGTTATTTGTTTCTCTGTTAATTTGTTTTGCTCATTGTCAGCATCTCTGGGTTCTTGAAAAGCGCTTTATAAATAAAATGTATTATTATTATTAAAGCGCTTTGGATAAAAACGCTATATAAATGTAGCCATTTACAATTTGCATTGAAAATGCAATATTGCTAACCTTGAGATATACAGTAAAACGATGCAGTATTTTTTCTTCATCAAAATATTGATAATCTTTGGATCCTCTCCAGCTGAGCGAACATGACCTGGTTGGTTCATCTACAGATTCCTTGCGATCGTTAGTTTCATATTGTCCTCATTTTCACTGCAGCGTTAACGTTGAGCCCAGAGCCCATGACAGATGGTAATGTCAGCCTGCAGATATTATTTAAATTCTACACAAAACGACCATGGTTTTCCCTCGCTTTAGCAGAGGAGTAGATGGTGCCAGTGGGATGGGTTTAGTTAGTACATACTGTAACATTGAAACCGATACAACAGCCATTCGTATTCACATCTATATGTTTGACTGGCCAGTTCACCTATGATGGCTTGTATCCTCCTTCTACCACCTTTGCACCTCTCGTACACTGATCCACGTCTTCCATCTCTTCCGTCTTGACTACTGTAACTCACTCCTCTATGGCATCAGTGCCTTTCATCAAACTGGTCCAGAGCACATCCAGCCCACTTCCAACTCACACCTAATCCTGGTCTTCTTCCCATCTCCCACCAGATCACCTACAAAGCCCTTCACCAACTGCACAGCCCCACATCTCACTGTCCTCCTCTCTCCCTAACTACCCTCTCAGTCCCTCAGATCCACTCAGCCTCACTTCTCTCCACCTCCAATTCCAACCTTTGCAGTTTTGTGGACAGAGCTCTTCTCCAGGGCAGCTCCCAGGCTCTGGATCTTCCTCCCACAAGACATTAGAGACTCTCAGTTTTTCTATCTCGTCTCAAGACCCATCTCTTCTCTACTGCCTTCGCTCTTTTGGCGTCCGTCATATTTTCTCTGTGAACAGCAAGCACCTCTACATCTACTCTACGGCATGGAGAAATGGCTTCTGGTGTGACCAGCCAGGCTCCTGTTCGCACGAGAATGGTGCTTCACGGCACTTCAGCGTCTGGTGTGTCTCATAAAGTAAGTCTCGGAAAGTTCATGTGTCCATAACGATGGAATCATTTGGATGAACATTCCAGTGAGGGCTGTGTTGTGCATTCCAACTTTTGAGTCTCACGCACTTTCCAAACTTGAAACAATATTCATTTCAATGAAAAGCAGGGAAGGAAACTAACTTGCGGCATCGTAAATTCACAAGACACTTCTATTTTTAGAATATAATAATCTGGTTGTTTACCCACCACTGTGTCTTGTACAGTGGACAAACCAACATTTTGGCTGGCGTTCCATTTCCCACCATGGGGAAAACTCACCCTGGCTGATTGTTGTTATCTGAGGAGAGGGCCCCACCTATTGGCAGTACTGAGTGTAACATGGTACTTGTGACCAGAGAGGCTGAATACCATTTCAATGTTTCAAAACAATAACAACATGTGCAACTCATCCTGGTCCCTGGAAATAATAACCCAGTACATCATTTGCAACCACAGAGAGTAGGTATGGATTTAATGGGTTTGCTGATGGCGTCCAGTCTCGTTTAACTGCAAACATCCACGCATCACGCTGGGGGTGTTTCTTTGATTTGGGACAGTACGTTTGTGCCCGACGATCGGGAACAACCCAACCCTGGGCAGCAAGGTCCTCAAAACTAATTAAGACATTTACCAGTATGTTGAAATTCAGAAGAAGTGAAGTGGAACATGTGTTTCTTTGGGCTTAAAAGCTCTACACAGACCCAGTTTTATGAGCCACGGAACCATAAAATGGCCTTAACTCATTAACTTCCCTGGGCTCACCAGGATTCTGAACCTCTAGCCTGCCCAAGGTGACAGGATCCAGTACACCAGCCTGCATTGGAGCTTTATCTGTCACCTAAACAGCATGTTACAAATTAACCTTGTTATATGGCTTGGTTTGGGCCTAATTCTGCATGTGACTGGCATATTAGCCTGACTGTAAAGATGAGTCGTGTGGTTCTATTGAGCCCATTTCCATTCGATATCTTGTGGTGAGAAGTCATGGGACCCCTTTGAAAATGGCCATGCCATGGCATTTGCTGTACCTCCCATGGAATTTAAGCTAGCTTAAAGTATCTTAATTTTGGAAAATTATTAATATTATTAATTAATTCGACCCATTTGCCAGTGGACCAGCTTAGGAAATGAGCCTGCTAGAGCCCTTTAAAGACGATAATAAGATGTCAGGAAATGGGTAACATAAACAAGGCAGGCTGGGGGGCTCAAAATTCCAGAACTCTCAGGCAGACTGTGAGCTGAGGATTACGTAATGTTAAGACGGCAAATGAGTTAAAAGAGGCATTCTAAAAAGGGGGTACATACTTTATACTTAGACAAAATATAGACAAAATATGAATTGCGCTGAAGGTGCAGATCCAGAACAGAGCCGCACCCAAAGACAGGTGCTAATGTCCTACCGGGTGGAGGTCAATGGTGGTCTGGTGTTGCTCCTTCTCGGGATTCATTCCAAACACATCCATGACAAACTTCTCATCCGCCTGGTAGAAGTGTGGCGAGGACATGATAATGGGTGCACCTAAAGGGAATGGAAAGGATAGATGTTAGTCATCGTGTGCTACTTCTGCTTTGATTGATCGCCGTCAAGGTCGTCACTTGGTGGCCAAGCAGGGAACTCCTCGTAATTGTTTATAAACCTAACCCATACCTTGACATTAAGATAAGTGGGAGAGGGCGGCTAGGTGGTGCAGTGGGCAAGGCGCTCACCACCAATGCAGGAGACGCTGGGTTCGAGCCCAGCTCTCCACATTGCTATCAGCTTGGCTGGTCGTTCATACTAATACAATTGGCAGTATTAGGGGGTGGGAAGCTGATGGGTGGGGATCGGACGTTGTGGACAGCGACTCCTACAGGTCGGTTGGTGCGCCTGCGCAGCAAAATCAGGAAGCGACGGGGGCAGCGTGCCCTTCAAATGCAGACCCCCGCCGCTGAGAGATCGCGCTGTGCAGGTGAAAAGATGCGACTGCTGCTTCCTCGAGTACCGGAGGGGACACGTGATGTAAGGCTTAGTCCTTAGCTTAGCCGGCTTGTGGAGGCATGGCCTAACAGCATTCGAGACAGGGGAGGGTAGAATTGGACGATACGAAATTGGGATGGGAGAAAAGGTAGATCAAAAAAAGATAAGTGGGAGAAACCTCAACATTTTTCACCCAATTTTCTTTAGTTTTTTGGGGGGATTTTGCTGCTGAATGTAGTGAAAACACTGGATCACCTTGTTTACATGGGCTGACATTGAGCAGGCCAGATCCCAGGCAGTTGCCAGCAGGGACACAGAAGCCTGCGTTATCCGGGTTCACTGTGCTGTTGGCAAACACCTTGCTGGGCGGGACGAAGCGGTATGCAGGAATCCCCTTCACATACAGATCCTCTACGTACTGGGAATATAGAGACCTGAAGAGGAGAGAGACAGACACTGTTGATTTTCACTAAACTAACCTAGCAGCCTGGCTTATCAAATTCTGTCAAATTCTTATTAATGTCTATTTAACTCTTAGGTAGTCCTGTTTTTTTTTGTTTTTTTTACCTAAATTACTATTTCAATAGTATATATTTTCTATTTCTTCCCCAATTGTATTTTTGCTGGATCCAACATGGCTGGCCTACAGGAGGAAAGGTGCCTGACTGTCTGATGTTGTACAACGGTCTGCAAGCCACAATTACGTGACTATAAGCAGATAATTTGGCTTTGCCAATGTAACAACTGCTTGACAACCACCTCTCACTCAGCCCTAAAAGACCTCTGCTGGCTTCCCGTCTCCCACCAGATAGACTACAACCCGCCCCCTCCCCATTTTCGACTGATGCCAGTGAAAATGAGTATGCAAGCTAACTTTACGCTAGCAAGGCTTTCTGTCAATATGTTGCCTAAGTTTGATAAACAGTAGATCCGACAGTATGTTTGATGAGGCTAGCTACTAGCTATCCAGACATGTCATTGTTCTCAAATCATTAACTTCTTCCACAAACAAATATGCAAATCAGCCATGTGCTTTATTTTGCAAGAGCCGTATTGTTTACCCAAGTGGCATGCTGCTGATGTCGGTTTGCTAAACACTGATTAAACTAAATAAATACTGCCTCTCCAAACAACAGAGTGCTTTGTCAGCGCAATTTCGATGAAAGCCTCAGATATTTGTCCAACAGAAGTTTTACATTCACAAGTCAAATCACAGCAGTTGATACCGAGCACATCACATCAGGTGCCTGCTAACGTTATCTAGATCAGCTGATGCACAGATGTGAATAGTTAGGTGGATAAGGCAGACAACCAAAGGCAGACAACCAGTAACAGCAAATACGGTCACACTGTAATGTTGTGACAGTGCGTAATCACTGTGAAGGAGGAATGCTTTCAGTAATGTTTTACTAGGTTAGGTACAATGTACTGAAGATGCTCCATAAACAGTGAATTGGTGTATACGAGTATTTTATTTAGTCTATGAGAAAGAAGGTGCATATTAATCTTCTAGGTGGGCTTCGTGGTGAGCTGATTAATTGAAGAGGTACATGTAGACCTACCTAAACGGTCCATACAGTACTAGACTAAAAGGTACATGTAGACCTACCTAAACGGTCCATACAGTACTAGACTAAAAGGTACATGTGTAAACCTACCTAAACGGTCCATACAGTACTAGACTAAAAGGTACATGTGTAAACCTACCTAAACGGTCCATACAGTACTAGACTAAAAGGTACATGTGTAAACCTACCTAAACAGTCCATGTGTAAACCTACCTAAAAGGTACATGTGTAAACCTACCTAAAAGGTACATGTGTAAACCTACCTAAACAGTCCATGCAGTACTAGACTAAAAGGTACATGTAGACCTACCTAAACAGTCCATGCAGTACTAGACTAAAAGGTGTACATGTGTAAACCTACCTAAACAGTCCATGCAGTACTAGACTAAAAGGTACATGTGTAAACCTACCTAAACGGTCCATACAGTACTAGACTAAAAGGTACATGTGTAAACCTACCTAAAAGGTACATGTGTAAACCTACCTAAACGGTCCATACAATACTACAAGTGCTACACTTCAAGGCAAGGTTAGAAAGGAACATTAGTTTAGCATTTAGTTGTCATAAAGGTGCTCTGTCATATAAACAATCACAGAATATGGACACCTTTGTGTCTATGAAGCATCAACCAGTGGTGAGCTCGGTCCTAAAAAAAAGGCCAAAAGCCTTAACTTCAGTTACTATAGTTTGCCTTTGTATGACAGTACTGATATAGTGGTCATAGTCATTTTAGAGGGATACAGATATGGTAGTAAAAATACACGTGTAGGGGGAGTGATGGAAGTTACAGCTTTTTGCTTTGACCTCATTCAAGAGGCTAGTACCAGCCAGTCCGTTAAGGCAGCCAGGCTAAATCTGTGCCGCTAATCCTCTATCCAGACCTGAACAATACTGAGAGATAAGTCTCAGCAGTTCCGGATGGTTGAGATTGAAAATATATAGAAGTTACACTCGTCAACTCAAGCCATAATGAGAAAGCTGGGGAAGGCGACAACCAGTAACAGCAAATCAGACCAAGCTGACCAAATGGACATTCACAAAAAAATTCAAATACATATCTTGCATGATGTAAATTTGCAACAAGGAAAAACAACAAGGAAAAAGCATGTTCAACTTTGCTCGCAGACCAAACCAAATGGAAGTCAATCAGTGAATCAATGTAATGCTGTGTCCAAAACAGGCCACTGTATTGTATCTTATCAAAGGGATAGTTCCTTTCTCAGCACAATCAATGTAGTTAACTTCTTCATACTGGAGACCCGCAGCTTGGGGTCACGCTCCCGTCTCTACAAGCTGAACGGACCTGTTTCCACTATGGAGTAGGTTTCAGTTCTGTTCAGTCAGCTTGTACAGACAGGAGCTTGACCTCACTGACTTCGCATTAGTTTGTGGCTAACTAAGTAAAGCCTACATTAGGCTTAGCGATAAGACAATATTATTGTTTACATATCGTGCACGTGGCCACGATAATGGCCCTTGCTTCTCCCCCCGATTACAGAATGATATTTATTTATGCAATGCCCGTTATGAATCTTGCACTATAGTCAAGTGTTAATTTACAGTGCTACATATCCATCACAGCCCACTATCAATTCTGATTGGAAGGTGGAATCAAACCTGCATATATCGGTATCGGTTGATATCGGTATCGGAAATTAAGAGTTGGACAATATCGGTATATCGGTAAAAAAGCCAATATCGAGCATCCCTAATTGTAACGTTAACTTTATAGCAAAGGCCTGTGTCAAGCTAGTAGTGACAATATATGAGTCTTTCTTTAGCTTTTTTTGGACGATAATATAATTTGTTATTTTTAATGAGACTCTTATTTATATATTTAACCTTTATTTTACCAGGTAGTCACTTGAGATCAAATATCTCTTTTTCGAGCAAGACCTGGCCAAAATGGCAGCAAAACAAAAACATACAAATACACAAAACACAGACCGAGACATAAAAGGCAAAGTGGGGCAAGGGGATACATTTGAGCTGCAGCAAACAAGATTGAATGGGATTGGGGGAGATTGGAGGGTAGGGTAAAAAGGTAGAGGATGGAAGGTGAGGCTTTGCAGGAGGTTGCTGGGGAGAAGGTCAAGTTAAAAATATAAAATATAACACCACATTATGCAGTGAAGCATCGACATTCTCCCATCTCATTCTTTAAAATGCCCTTAATTTGAACTTTAAAATCAGATATGGTAGTGAGGGCCTGCAGTTTCAAAGTTTTTTGAAGTCCATTCCAGGCAGAGGGAGCAGAGAACATGATGACCCTTTTCCCAAACTCTGTGCGGGTTCTGGGTACTGAAGCATATAAATAGTCCTGGGATCGTAAGCTGTAAAATGGGTTTGATGTGATGGTGAGGTATGAACCGAGGTAAAAAGGGAGCCGAGTCTGACCAATAATTGCTTTATAAATGAAGGTGTACCAATGAAGCAGTCTACAGGGCAGTCAAGGACGGCATACAGAGTGCAATGATGGGTAAGTGATTTATATCCGGTAATGAATCTTAATACACCATGGTAAGCGGTAGTCTCTCATTGGGCTAACTTCTAGTGAGTGGAACAGTGAAAGTAAACTATTCCCCATCTTTCTGGGGACCCCCTGGAACCCCCTCAAGAATCTCTGCCCTAGTCAACCCACCTGCACAGGTCCGAGGAGAACATGTACAGCCTAGACAACCCACCTGCACAGGTCCGAGGAGAACATGTACAGCCTAGTCAACCCACCTGCACAGGTCCGAGGAGAACATGTACAGCCTAGTCAACCCACCTGCACAGGTCCGAGGAGAACATGTACAGCCTCTCATCTCTGGAGATGACTGGGTGGAACGCGGCACCATTGGTTCCGTTGACCATGTTACAGTCGTCTGTGATCCACCACTTCACCGAGCTGCATAGAAAAAAACACATCCAACATGGGTGAGTGTGTGTGTTGCATTCAATTTGAATTAGTACATTTTATTTTTATTTTTTTATTATCTTTCCCCCCCTCCTTTTTTCCGATTTTTCTCCCATCCCACTGTTAGTCGTTATGCCAATTCCCAACCCCCTTCCTGGTTGTTGCGCACCCCCCCCCTACTGTTGGTCCGAGAGGCCGGAGACTGTCACATGTTTTCCTCCGACACATGTGCAGCCAGCCGGCAGCCAGCCTGGCAGCGCAGATTCTCACCGGGAGAGTGTAACGTGTGGAAGGTCACACTACCTTTCTCCAGATCCTACCCTCGCTGTGCAGGCGCCCCGACCGAACTGTAGGGGTCGCTGTCCACAACGCCCAGGACCCACCCACGGCTTCCCTCCCCCTAACTCAGCCAAACGAGTTAGTATAGTGATCAGCCCAAGCCAAGGCAATGCTGACTCTCCGGGAGTCGAGACAGCAGCCTCTTGCATTGGTGACGAGCACAATCTCCGCTACGCCACCTGACCGCCCTGAATTAGTAAATTTGAAAAACACAAATTTGTATTATTATTATTTAAAGTATTTTATTAAAAAAATTATTTTAATATATTATTATTATCATCATCATATCATTCAGCTGATACTGTCATTGATTGAATTTAGAAAACAAGCAATAGGTCCATCACCTTGAGCTAGCATCGAAAAGAGATTAAATGCCATATGGTTTACCTTTCACCGTTCCAGGTATCCACTCTGGCAAAGTCCTTGTAGTTATCCTGGCCGGTGAAGAACACATAATCTCCATCGTTGGTGGCGTTGGCCTGTGAGGAAAACAACAACAAAAAGAACCGTTACCAGGATACAACAGGGTATCAGTATGTAGGGATGCACTGTCTGATACCAGGATACAACAGTGTATCAGTATTATAGGGATGCACTGTCTGATACCAGGATAAAACAGGGTATCAGTATATAAGGATGCACTGTCTGATACCAGGATAAAACAGGGTATCAGTATATAAGGATGCACTGTCTGGTACCAGGATAAAACAGGGTATCAGTATATAAGGATGCACTGTCTGATACCAGGATAAAACAGCGTATCAGTATATAGGGATGCACTGTATGATACCAGGATAAAACAGGGTATCAGTATGTAGGGATGCTCTGTATGATACCAGGATAAAACATAATGCATTGCATGGTTATAAGATTGATGATGATTATATACCAATAACAGGAATTGGGAGAATGTCCCCAGTACTACACTCAAATACTAAGAGCCTTATATAACATGCCAGATATCAAAACAAAGTGACTTGATTTGCTGCATTCTCTTTACACACAGAAGTGTATTAGATCTCTCAATGCTGGTTCAGACAGATATTGACACGATTGTGTCACGGCCGACACATTTCCAGCGTCGTACCCGATTATGAACGCCAAGAGCGACGAATGGGAACATGATCAAAGACCAGCGATGTGGCGTCTGGGACGCCCCATGACAGAAAGTCGAGCATGTTTTTTCTTCTAGTGTGACAATTCCTGCAACATGCGCTTTCGACTTTGGATAAAAACTAGCGCCCCCTCTCCCTGCCAAGACATGGTGACCATCGTGAAAGACAAAAATATTGTGTAGTCTGATCCTGGCATAACGTAGAAAACACAGATTATATCTCAATCACTTTTGTCCAATAAGCCCAAACTAATGGTCTAAGTATATGCTGTTCAGCTTCTTATCCATAAGAAAAACAGACCTTATAGAAGAGTCCGAACACATCATCCAGACTAGGTTGAATAACTTTAAGGGCTTTCAGCAGAGCATCCTCGTAGCCCCACAGAAGCTCTCCAACAGTGCGAGTGGTGAACAGCTCTGCACCGGTTTCCCGCATGTAGTCCGAGATTAATCTGGGTATGAAAGGGACATTCTTGAATTGCTCCATCACCGTCTGGAAGGACAAATGGGGGGGGGGGGGGGGGGGGGGGGGGGGGGGAGAAGGAATGTAAGGAGAAAGGAGAAAAACAGTATTCCATAGAGATTATGGACTAAATTAAATAAGTGTTCTTAAAATGTATAGTCAATGAAGACTCTGGGACAACACTATTTAAACAAAACCTTGCTTTCGGTGGCCACAAGTCCACCTGATCTTAACCAAATAATGTTCTAGGTCTAGTGGAGCTGCTTGGTCACTTTGGTAGTGTGGCTTACTACCCCCCAAAATATGATATTTTAATTAGCTTCCTATTGATATTCTGGATAAAGTAGATTATAATACCTTACATCTCCAGACAACTCACTCTCTCTCTGCATTATCTCCATCTCTCACGCACAGTTTTGCATACTTTCATCTTGCATATTCTCTGACCTTTACCATAAAATATTTATTGAGCATTGTTTCTAATTAATATCTTAACACAGGAACAGAAGGTTGACAGATCTCTATCAGATCAGAATATTGTAAGCTACAGTAAGATCAAGTTGTCTGAAAACATAGTGTGTGTGTTTCATTACGCAAGGTGGGCAGATGAGATGTGGCTGTGTTTTGATAGACTATGAGCCTATTATGTATTAAACATTTATTTTGGTGAAGAAATGTATATTTGATTTAATAAATTACTCTTACAGTGGGTACAGAAACCAAATCATTGCCATCCGTGATAGATTCGGATTGTGATTTTAAAGAATGCTTCTTAACTCCATAAATCGAATAATCACAATTGCGCAGCTCGCAATAATCCAATGTTGAGCATTTTGATTGGATAGATAATTGAATCAGATTAGAATATCAGCCACCGAGTGTTCACTAGAGCCTCATTAACAGATTACTGCATGGCACATTGGCATCATTTGACGCACGGATGGTAATTACATGTTTTTTTTTAACCTTTATGTAACCAGCCAGGTTACTTAAAGGAAAACTCCAACATTTTGGGAAATTAGCTTATTTAACATCTTCCCTGGAGTTAGACAAGAAGATACATACCTTTTTTGTCTCCGTGCGTGCATTTAGCTTTGGGAACAGTCGCTCCGTTAGCATAGCTTAGCTTCATCACTGGAAGTGAGGCAGGACAGTAGCCTGACGTTCCCTACAGGTTTGTTGATATTCTCATTCCTTCAAAGGATCCGAACCGATTGAAGTTTATGGATACCATGACTTAAAATCCTCTTACCTTGACGATTAAAAGCCTCCCCAATTTAGAAAACAGTAATCCAATGGCTGGTATTGATAATATACTACTAACTACTGGACGCTCGGAGCTAACCGGAGCTAACACAGAACAGGATGGTAAAGCAAATATAATGACTTCCTTTCTGGGGTTTTCAAAATAAAAGTGCGATGTTTATAGCAGCGGAAAATGTTTATTTTGTACATTATCTAACGTTAACACGAACCTAAACTAACTTTAGGTTAGTTGTAACGTTAGTTTAGGTTCGTGTTAACGTTCGATAATGTACAAAATAAACATTTTCCGCTGCTATAAACGTTGCACTTTTATTTTGAAAACCCCAGAAAGGAAGTCATTATATTTGCTTTACCATCCTGTTCTGTGTTAGCTCCGGTTAGCTCCAAGCGTCCAGTAGTTAGTAGTATATTATCAATACCAGCCATTGTATTACGGTTTTCTAAATTGGGGAGGCTTTTAATCGTCAAGGTAAGAGGATTTTAAGTCATGGTATCCATAAACTTCAATCGGTTCGGATCCTTTGAAGGAATGAGAATATCAACAAACCTGTAGGGAACGTCAGGCTACTGTCCTGCCTCACTTCCAGTGATGAAGCTAAGCTATGCTAACGGAGCGACTGTTCCCAAAGCTAAATGCACGCACAGAGACAAAAAAGGTATGTATCTTCTTGTCTAACTCCAGGGAAGATGTTAAATAAGCTAATTTCCCAAAATGTTGGAGTTTTCCTTTAAGAACAGCTTTTTATTTACAAGGATGGCCTGTAATGACTTTATTCCTGTGCCCACCATAGGACTAACTTATACAATCAAATATAAATTTCTTCACCAAAATAAACGTGTTTAATACATACACTATAGAAACATAAGTCACATTTCATCTGTGATGAAACACACACAATGTGTGCTAGATCAATGCGAAGATTCTGGATATGGAATAAGGAGGAGCAATTACACCAATGGTAATTTTAAATGAAGACTAAGGAGACTGCGATTCTGTAGAAAATAAAAGAAATAATAAGGCATATCAAACATACAATATGGCAATACAAAATGACACGTATGAGATCAACTCTCAACAACCTTTTCCCACACAATCACAATCCTGTGTTTCAGGGTAACTACTTTAAGGATTTATCTTTTTTTAAGGTTAGGTGCACCACACTATTCAACTAGGTGATTTGGATCCAATATAAAAAGTAGAGCTGGGCCGTTAACGGCGTTAACGTGCTGCGTTAACGCTATACTAGTATCGCGTGATAATATAATTAACGCATTAAGCTAAAAAAAAAAAAAAAAAAAAAAAAAATTAAATTTTAATTTTTTTACCTTTATTTACCCAGGGTAGGTTCGCTGAGCACAGATGCTCTTTTTCAGGAACGCCCTGCTTCACATTCACACAGTTCCATTCACACCTGGGAGCTGCCCAGTACAACCACAGTTGACACCATTGGCCACTGAGCAACTCCACTGGAGCAGTTGATTCAAGCCATGTCACATAGTTCAAGTTTGAAATGATTCTTTCTGTTTTGCTCCTGAGAGTGTGCTAGATACTGTACTGTACTGGTAATATTATTTATTTGTGTTAACTTCTGAATAAAACAACTTATTAAATACAAGTACATCTTATTGAACATTATTTTGATATTTCATTACCAATTATCATAGCAAAACAGCTTTTTCAAACAGTCTGTAATGCATTTTGGAAACGGGAGATGGGCTCATGGTGTAATGGGCCACCTGGCCTGAGAAACATAAGGAGGAAAGAAAAAGTAAGGACTTACTTCTGGTCATTATTTGGGTAGAACACACATATTTTGAATGCCTTCGGCAGGTTTTTCTTTTTTTTAAGCCATTTTAATCTAGATTAATCTAGATTAAATCCAGGATTGCAGATAGATTAATCTAGATTAAAAAAATTAATCTATGCCCACCTCCAATAAAAAAGGTAAATATTGAGAGGTTAAATATCAATATAAATCTTCTTTCCACTTATTCTTCACTAGAACCATTTGGATAAATTATTAAAACTCAAAACGAAGTCTGCACAAAAACAACCAAACGATATATAGATGTATATGGATTATTATATTGTATATTGTTTACACTGCCTTTTTATAAAAATTTTACTTCTCCGCTGTACTATAATTATGTGATCTGTACCTGTATGTCTTCTACTACCTGTACCTCCCCTCCCCCCTCCCCCATGCTGCCATGATGCCTGCATTTCCCCAAGGGGATCAACAATACAAAGGAATATCTTATCTTATTGTGGATGCAGTTTATCCTAACAAATGATGATTGTTGCTGAGCTTGCTCCTGGTCTCATGGGTTGGAACAACTCGCCATTAAAAAGTTGCTTCACCCTCAAGAAAAACCAGGGCATTCTGGGCATTCAGAGATTTTATTCAAAAGGTTTGTCGGCTTGGTGGACATCTGCACCAGCTTTACTCCCTGCGGCAGCACCATGAATCTAATGCTGAGCCTCTGTTTCCTGTGTGTAACACAGAGGCCACTCAGTTGCAACACAAGAGTTTCACCCCCGGGAATACAAGCTTCTTACACCATTTACATTTTACTGGGTTACATCACATTTATGCAAGTGTGTGTGTGTTCTTGACACATTCTGTTGAAATTCAGGAATTCTATTGAAATTCAGGAATTCTGTTGAAATTCAGGAAAGTCAGCACTATGCATTCAATGGGCAATGCACCTCTCCATCACATGTACAGATAGTTGCCAGCACCCACAGCCAGTCTATCTATATAATGAGACAGATCACTGTGGCCGTTTTGAATGGGGAAATCTGTACACACAACACAAAAAATGGCAGCTACTGCAAAATAAACAATATTCAGAGAAAATGATTACCGGTAAATGTCATGTGATTTCATGTTTAGTCAAATTATAATTTGCTGCATCTTGAGGTGAAATGGGAGTTTTAAAGATGTTTAAAATGAATAACAATCTCTGCCAAAAGGCTGGGAATAGTGAAGTGAGTGGTTGCCAGTTAATGCGCACATTCAACGCAGAATTGGTTAATTTACCGAATTCCCAGGAAATGTGTATCATCATCATTTTCCTACATAATATAACATGAAATATATATACTCCATTCAGGATGATCATTTATGTGCTTCTATTAAAAGGAACATGCCACCATTATGAGAAATGCACTTACCATCTTCTCCAGAGTCAGACAAGAAGATAGATACCAATTTCCTCTCGTTCAGTAGAAAGTAGCTTGGAAGCGGATATGGACACCTCTCCTGGAGTTTTAAGCTAGGCTAGCGGTCCGTATCCGCTACCATTCATTTGTGCTAAACTAGACTAGCTTGCAGCCGCATAGCTTTCTACAGAACGCACAGAGAGGAACTTGGTATCCATCTTCTTGTCTGACACTGGAGAAGACGGTAAGTGCATATCCCATCATTTTGGTGTGTTCACATGGTTCATCCAGGAGCATGTACTACAGAACCCTGAGGATTATTTGTTTAGAATTTCCAACAACATACCACAACAGGAATATTGATGGTCCTGATGAGGTCACTCTCAGGGCCGCGGGACATGTCGAGCTGAAATATGTATGTCTTAGTGTTCACTGCTGCTACCTTGGTGCCATTGTCCAGGAAGGTCACTTGCTCCATAGGCCGATATTCCCTGTAGAACAAAACATATCATGGTAGTCTAATGGTCAGAGGAGTGATACAATGAGCGCTCTATCCTTGGATATAAGACATAACAACTTAAGGGGCACTTCACCTAAAAACAATGCTGAATTATTTTGCACATAATCTCACACGCATCCAAAAATTCTAAACCGTTTTGCACACATTAATTTAGGTTGACAGTTATTGAGCGTAAATTTGTTTGAATATGGCCACCAGTGATGTCGTTGAGGACATTGAAAATTGTATATGAAACAGACTGCCATGAATGCTCTATACTATAGCTAATGAATAAGTTACATTTTCAAATGTTTTCACTTTTTTTTTACTGTATGAAGCACAATCTCAGGAGGCTCAAACAGAACCAAGCATTTCACTGTAATGTACATGTACCTAATATGAGGAAAAAAACAAAACTTGATTTAGAAACTCCAATTTTTGTAAATGTCAACAAATGCCACTGTCGAGATCAAACATGGCACATTTTCACGCCAGTGTCGCTAGTGTCCAACTGTCAAACTGACGCGAATAAAGAGAGACAATGACAAATGCATACATGTGTCAAAAGTAATCTGACCAGGAAGCCATGGGGTCATGAATAAACAATGGCCTCTTCCTATAAAATACTCAAACCTTATCAATGAAAGATGTAAAGGCCTCCGACAGAACATGGACAAATTAGTAGATAAGACAAAGTCAACGTTAGCCCTTCTGTAGCTTGGCTGTATGGCAGTGGGTTTGCACACCCCCAATGCAGCTTCCTGCTACAGTATCTACCGGCTAAGTCAAGAGTAAAGATGTTTTTAGTCCAGAATATTAATACATCAACAAATATGTAAGAAGAAGCTGAAGAAAAAGCCTGCTAGCTTACAATTGCACAGCTCTCCTGGCTGAAATTATTTTATTGTTGGGGCGAGTCGATTGATTCTAAACAATGTTCCCACCTTTCCTCACAGGCCAGTGACTTCATACATCTAGACATTATCTTATAATTCCCATAATTACCATTGATTGACCTATTCACATGGTGTTCATACCCAGGTTGGATTCCATTCCACCTTGAGTTTCTAGAGAACATTTACATTTAGCTGACTTATAAGTTTTGTACAATAACAAGAACACAATGATCATGCTTCTGGTCATGTGAAGTGACCCGACCTCATTTCCCTTAAATATCACATGATGACTTGGTCACAAAACCATGACACAGCATTTCTCAGAGTTCTAACTCTACCCCTTCCTCTGGGCTACTTCCAAAGGCAGGGATTCCCCCAGTTTAATACAGTCTAGCATGGTGACATGAGCAACCAGGGCTTGTTGCCTCACCACCGGGCTTAGACATTGGCGGAGGGGAAATAAATAGAAAGTAGACCTAACATTTCTAACATGGCTTGGGGTTGGTTGGTTTGCTATTACTATGTAACATTTTGAATGTTGTCACATTTTCAATTCCCCTTCAGATTATAGTATAGCATATATGTAATAGAACAAACTGTATGTGTCCCCAAGGGGCAACTGGCTAGCTGGGCATATCAACACAGTAGAAAGGACATAGTGTAACATACTGTAACGGCCACGGATGCCTAGACTAACTACTGTAGCCCTTGGCTAACAGGTCGGACCCTTTAGTTGACTGGTCAGCGCTGTCCCCTGTGATCTGGGTGACCCGGGATCGATTCCCGGCTGCCCCCTGAATTCGCTACAATACATAACAGTAGCCACATAAATAAAGCGCAGTGACCCTGGAGACCCTGCAACGGCAAACTTAAAAACTGCTTCTAGGTGGGATTGAGAGAAGCATGTCTGCTGGATATGTGTAAGGTCCAGTCGCCACAAAAGGGTGAATCTCTTAACTCTCAAACTGTAGGTGGATGGAAAAAGTTACGTTTCCAGTGATCTGTATCTATCTCTCTCGCCCAAGAGGTTTTTTCAATCAGGACAGGAGGACACCGACAAACTGTGAACATAACGCTATTCTTCTGACCTGTAGGTGTAAGGCCCCATCTCAACCACGGCAGGCCGTTCCCCGTCCATCACCTCCAGAGAGTTGGTCAGGTTGAAGAAGTAGAACTGCATGTAGACGGGCGGGGGCGGACTCTCCCAGGCTTTATACGACTCTGTTCCATTCTTCAGCACCACTTGCTATGGGGAACAGAGAGGGCATTTGGGTTAGCAGTCAACAGTACACACATGTGACAAATGTCATGATGTCATGTATGTTGTGTGTATGTCATAAATGTCACTATGAATTGAAAATGGGGGACCCTGATGTAAACAAGACAAACGTCTTTCTCTGGTCTGCATCCCCTTAACAATTGTGTGTATTGAGCCGTACTGTATTGTACCCATTCTGTAATCTGTTAAATAAAGTTTTCATTCATTCATTCATGACTCATGCAGCTTGTGATGATGTCCTCTTGGTCCACACACAGGAAATTGGCAAACTACAGGCATGACCACGAACCACCAGCCAAAGTTGCCACATTTACTATCCATAGTATACATTATCTATTATCTTACACTAGTCTGTTAAAGGCCATACAGACAGAACGTTATAACGTATTTAAAACAGTAGCCTAAGCGACATTATTACCAACAGAAGGCTAGCTAATAATAGCTAGATAACTAAAAATACTCAATCAATAGCGTCACGAGAAGTCTGAGACTTGTCTGGCAAGCAAGTCAATTTGCTTACCTGTTTTACCATCGAGTCCATTAACTTTGGAAACACGTTCACCAAGGATAAAGAAATACCCAAAAGAAGAAGTAAAATAGAAAACACTCCGGTGCTGTAAACACAGCATGTCTTACACAGCATGGTTAAAAAAAACTGATTAAAACTAACGTTAGCAGCAGTAGTTTATGGTTGACATTCGCTAGCTAACTCTGTCTCTCACTGCTTGTGTCCACTGGTTTGTTTTGACAGCCTCCTGCTCCGACACGGTGAACTTCACCGAAAATAAGGGATTCTACTTCCGGTCTGAAATTCACTGAAAATGTAAAAGTAAAAGACCACCCCGATTCCATTATACAAGCTTTTAGTTAGAAAGTTAGGATGAGAGCAAATTAATGGTGATGTTAAATAATAATAATACCATAAACCCCAGTTAACCAGCAAGGCCTGCTACTGCCTATGGGCCACATGTATAGAAGAAGAAGAAGACAGTCCTCCACACGTCGCCTGCCGTGCAGCGCTCCTGGAGCAGTTTTGGAGGCCAGTGCCTTGCTCAAGGGCACTTAGAGCTGGTGGGCACCATACATGTAATATACCAGCCAACAGCTCAAAGCTGGAATACATCCTGCCGTCAGCGCGGGGGATCGAACCAACAACCTTTTCGGTTACTGGCCAGTGGCCAGTCTCTTACCTCTAGGCCGCCCTGTCTCCATATAGGTTCTCTAAAAGGTGTTAAAAAAAGACAAAAAAAAATACCAAATCTATACCAAATGATACAGGAAGCTCTCTTCTTGCATAAACATACAAGTTTAAAGCCACAGCAGTGTAATATTAATCTCTGGGAGCCTTTTTACAGCAGCATAAATATGTCACTCTGCTATGACCGTATAGCCGTACTGTACCCATTCTGCAACTGTTAAATAAAGTTTTCATTAATTCATTCATTCATGGCTTTAAAGTTTAAACTAATGTTATTATGCAAGAATAAAGCTCCTTGTATCATGTCTCATGTGTTATATGTTTTGTATCCTAAGTCTTCTTTTAACAGGTTACATGTTTGGCAGCTTTTTCTACATTATAGGTTTAATGTAGCGGGTCCCCCAGGGTGCCTGTACGTTAATGCCAAGCAAGCAGTGCAAAAATGCTTCCGCATTCGTCACCGCACGCTAGTGCGGTAAAGCGCCCTTCTTTTCAGACAAATGCTACCGTGCGTGCACCGGCGGCGGCGTGCTCGCTCAGGTGCGTGCGTGCGCCGGCGTGCTCGCGCGAGGTGCCCGCGCATGCGACACGAGCGGAGCTCAATATATATAAGTCACCGCCCCTTATTCAGTATCCAACAAATAGCTCAATCGGCAAGGACACATGGCTGTGGATCCTATGGCTTGTTTGCTGGCGAGTTCGAATCCCATCGAAAATATTTTTTAACGTGATTTTTTTTTAACGTGTATTCTTTCGCCGATTAAGGTTAGGCATTGTTTCGGAGTTGGTTAAGGTTAGAACGGTTAAGTTTAGGCGCTGTTAAGGAGCTGGTTAAGGTTAGAGTTTGTCAAAGAGAATGGCAATATAATTTCTATGGTTAAGGTTAGGCATGGTTAAGGTTAAGGTTAAGGTTAGGCATTGTTTCGGAGTTGGTTAAGGTTAGAACGGTTAAGTTTAGGCGTTGTTAAGGAGCTGGTTAAGGTTAGAGTTTGTCAAAGAGAATGGCAATAGACAGCCTATTTCCGCGAAAATGAAAGGCGCATTACTGCATGCCACTACGGTAAATTTTTGCACTGCTTGCTTGGCATAAAGCTACACGCCCCCAGGGTATTGTGATATGATTGTTATTGTGCTGTATTGCCAGACTTGATCAGAATCGTAATGAATTTGTACATTTCAGAGCTTTTATTTTGAAGGCAGCACATCTCCACTGGAAATTGTATTTAAGATAACTTGACACAGCTAGCTCGGACTAGCCGGAGATAAAACCATAGATATATCTATGGATAAAACCACCCTCGCTACCGTGGCCGACATTATTCAACACCATTTCAAACGAAACCCGTGCCGTGAGAGAATGTTTGTACATTTCTGATTGAAAGTTGAAATCATATAAAGACTCGTGTCATTTTTTTGTTTACATCAGCGGGATGTTTTCTAATCACATGACATGATTGACGCATCCTAGACGCGCGATTACGAAACCTAGCCGCATTTGTCGGAGACGCTCTCTGATTGGCCGACGCTTTCTACACTGGTTAGCTTGGCACTCTTTCGAAGTTGGTTAAGGTTAGAGTTTGTCTTAGAGCATGGCGATAGGAACGCCACGTAGTTTGCAGGCTGTTTGACGAGGAAATGGTTAAAGACAGAGCTCGTCACGCGATTGGCCAAACGCGTCAGTGGCCAATCAGAGAGCGTCAGTCAGTGCCAATCAGAGAGCGTCTCCGAGAAATACGGCTATGTTTCGTAATCACGCATCCTAGACTAGTCGGACTCCACCAACAGATGGCAGCAAATGTGAATTATCGGTCAGTGGTCTACCATGATGAATTGAAAATGGGGGACCCTGATGTAAACAAGACGAAAGTCTTTCTCTGGTCTGCATCCCCTTAACAATTGTATGTATTGAGCTGTACTGTACTGTACCCATTCTGCAATCTGTTAATAAACGTTTCAATCAAACCACAACAATCTTAGTTTGATAGTCTTGACTGGAGACTGTGTTGTTGTTGTCATAGTCTTAGCACAATATGGTTATTGTGATTCAATATGCCATACATTTCATACATGTTGCAATATGACAGTGGAGTGAAACCCAAGCTAAATATTTTCTACTATAATACAAAATATCATTGTAAATCATAATAAACGGTTTCTACAGTCTATGGACCAGACATCAAAACTGACCACCACTGTCCAGGAAGTTGTGGGGGTGGGGGGGGGGGGGGTGTTCAAAGCAACGTCCTGATGTAAAGAACACGTCAGAATTACACAGCAACGTATGGCATATTGAATATCAAGAACACAATGTAGTGTAATGTTCATGAATACTCTTCTCTGCGATGCAACCACACATCCAGACTGATACACATGCAGATACTGTAGCCATATGCCCCTAGCATATGAGTTATTCTCTCATCATCATCACTGGGAAGTACGAAATAGAACTAGGGTTTAAGAAACCACAAATATCCCTTTAACATACATTATATCTAAACTGGCTCCCCCTCTCCTTCTCACCCTCTGTCTCACCGAACACACATCCCACCACTCTCATTCTATCTCTCTCACACACACACACACACACACACACACACACACACACACACACACACACACACACACACACACACACACACACACACACACACACACACACACACACACACACACACACACACACACACACACACACACACACACACACACACACACACACACACACACACACACACACACACACACACACACACACACACACACACACACACACACACACACACACACACACACACACACACACACACACACACACACACACACACACACACACACACACACACACACACACACACACACACACACACACACACACACACACACACACACACACACACACACACACACACACACACACACACACACACACACACACACACACACACACACACACACACACACACACACACACACACACACACACACACACACACACACACACACACACACACACACACACACACACACACACACACACACACACACACACACACACACACACACACACACACACACACACACACACACACACACACACACACACACACACACACACACACACACACACACACACACACACACACACACACACACACACACACACACACACACACACACACACACACACACACACACACACACACACACACACACACACACACACACACACACACACACACACACACACACACACACACACACACACACACACACACACACACACACACACACACACACACACACACGAGGGAACTGCCGGTCTGTCCAGTAGGTGCAGTGTTCTTAAGAGGAGAGATGATGTCATTGAGAGGGCTGTCCCAGCCTGGCAGGGAGCCAGGTCTGCTTCGAGTTTGCTCTCACATCCAGCAAGGAGGCAGAGCACTCTGGTTCACCCACCTATACTCACTATACCTCTCATATTTTACCACTGAGGCAGAGCACTGGTTCACCCACCTAAACTCACTATACCCCTCGTATTTGACCACTGCATCACTGAGGCAAATCACTGTGTAGGCCTTCATACAGGTGTATATATATCGTAAAAATAAACGCAGTGTCCCAAATAGAGGCCTGTCCCAAATAAAGAGATGCATTTTGACAAGCCGGTCTACATAAATAGTTTATCTGGTTGCCATTGACACTTTTAATGAACATGTTATGATGATTCACCTGAGCCTCACCAACATCTTAATCACATATTTTCATAATTTAGCAGGTTACCATCCAAGCTGATAGAATCACTGCATTAATGGAAAGAGCAGGAGCCAAGTTTTATCAGCCATCTTTTGCTAAGAACCACTGGGGATCTGGTGCAATGAAGTATTAATAATTTAATACTCCATATGATTATTAGATGAATACCCAGTTTTATTTTTTATTCTACTAATCAGAGGAAAGCTGGATCCGTTTCTGTACAGGAAACCAATTCTCTGTCACAGTTGGGAGGCAAGATTATCCACATGGGAACTTAAATGTAAATTTAAGCCACAGGCCAAGATATTTATACTCCGACTCTCTATACAAGAGCCACTTACAGTAGATATCTGCACATCATCATAGTGAATATATATGGCTCTAGAAAACATATATTTATTCTTAATAGCATTAAGAACTAATTTAAGATTAACAACCTGCAGAGTATCAAAAGAAAGCTGCAATTTCTCAATGGCCAGCTGTACAGAATCAGCAGTACAGTACACAATTGTATCGTCAGCATACAAATGGGCATGACAACCGTACAAAGAATAAACACTATCATTGATGTAGATTGTAAAAACGACAGGACCCAAAACTGAGCCTTGTGGGACACCTTTAATTATAAAGCAGGGCTCGCAACTCACTTTTCGATCAGGGTTCGTACGAGTGCTGGAAATCCTTGAAAATGCTTGTATTTCAATGTGGTGTTTTCAAGGTTTGAAAAGTGCTTGAATTGTGTATCAAGTGCTGGACAGTTATTGAAATTGCACTGTATAAATCGCTATCCGACTGAATAGTTAGGTTTTTTGATAAAGAAATAAAATTTCGGAGATCGCCTTTCACGCAAAATGGAGTCCTCTCTCTCAAGCCTCGCCACTCGCGTGCCTGCCCTGCGAACGGCACCCCCCGCCCCTCCTGAAAGCTTGCTTTAATCCCAGTAAAGCTTCTTATTAATTGTTTTAAGACGTTAGCAAGCTAGTGAGCTAGCCTTGCCACAGACGGCTATGTTTATTGTTCATGTTGACAACGACAAGCGACACTGTATATTAACACTTTCAGAGCCCAAGCTTAATCTTGATTTACCGGTTGAATGCCCACCATCCACTTCAATGTTAGCGATAATAACGCCTAATCTATGTTTTAAATTATGGCTATGTGTCTAGTCTGCCTGTCGCTTATCAATGACTCGTTTTCCAGTCAACATTGTCGAAGCGGATTGTTTTTTTATCGGTTCATTTTCGTTTTATAGCATTTTGAAAAGCCCTCGTTTTCAAGGAAAATATAAATATTCCATAATAATCGCCCTTTACTGGAATATTCTAGAATACACAAACGTTGTCATTTTTCGGCCTATTTATGAATAGTTTTCAAATAAACGCTAGATTATCGATAGTATATGTGTACGTATGCACGCTATATAGGCGATCTGAAAAATCGATTCTGATTTCCTCAAAGCGATCGCCCATACAACTCTGATTATCCCAAGACTTGTAAAATAGATTTCTTACCTCAGATGTTCTCCAAAAAGATCATTCAAATTCCTGATCGCCATTCCAAAAATCGATCGCTTTTATTGATCCAACGCTACATACTGTACATATGTATTCCACGCTGTTCTGAGGCTCCACAATGAATCCGATCGGCTCGGGTTACATGCCTGAGAAGTAAAATGTGGATTCTGGATTTTTCTTTTCTCATCCATTTTCATTGAGTCCATTCCAAAAGGGTGCATTACCATCTGGGAGATGATAGGGGGCGGTTTTTTCACATCTGAGCTCCTACAGGGACTGCATACCAACGGGAGACTCGGTTGATGAAATATGAATTCAGATCGCTAATAAAAAAATAAAACGCTAATAAACGTCGTGGGCATTCAGGCATTGGGCTGATAAAACGTGTTATGACGTTTTGGGCATTGAAAGTGTTAAGGTGAGTTAATAAATTCACTGCTCTGCTCTGATAAACTGACTCTTCGGTCAGAGTGTCCAGTCTGCACAACTTGAGTGCGCTCGCTCTGACACACTGAAAGCCAATTTACCTTCAAACTAGTTTCGTTTAGCTAACGCCATTATGCATCGGAGCTGTGGTTTCGCTGTGATCAACATGGCTAACAAGCAAATCAATTCTTTCTATTTTAAGTAGTGATGCACGATATATCGGCCGCCGATATAATATCGGCCGATATGGCCGTTTTTTTACACATCGGTATCGGTCTATCAAGATAGGGCCGATATTAATATAAAAAAAAAAATAAAAATAAAAAAAAAAAAAAAATATTATTATCTTTTTTTTCTTCTTTTTACATGTTTTGGCCTTAAATAGTTTCAAAATATCAGTCATTTCTGAAAATAAGTTACAAAAGTAAAAAAAATTATGCGTTTTGGAAAATAGCTCTTTATTTGATTATCATAAAAAAGTGTTTTCTATACAGAGATATCGACATCGGTAAATATCGGTATCGGCCAGAACAGCAATATTAATATCGGTTATCGGTATCGGCCACAATTTTCACATCGGTGCATCACTAATTTTAAGGAATGTTCTGTAGGATATGTCGGCAACATAAGAAGCCAGGCAGCTACTAGGGGTAGCTGTTTGTGTGAAATAACAAGAGAGGAGACTAAAACGTGCGTCAACTAACTGTGCGTCTGTATCACAACCAATAACATGGGCATCATATAGCTTACATCCTGGTCCCTGCTGGGACGTACCAACTGAACACACCACTGTGGGGGGGTTATACAACATCCTGGTCCCTGCTGGGACGTACCAACTGAAACCACCATTGTGGGGGGTTATATAAAAATCCTTGGTTGATTTGATTTTGTATACATTTTAAATTTTTAAGGCTCAATGAGCTGATTGCCTGCCTACCTCAAAGACTGTAGTCTTATTTTGCACATTTTCAGTAAATATTTGATTGAAATTGAAGTCTTATCTGGTGATTATTTGAGTGATTGTTTCATATTGGCTCAGCCAGGTTATATAGGATGCCAAGTCTACATCGTTTTGGTTGTTTATAGCACAATAACATGATTTAATGTGATGGAAGAAGTAAAATGATCATTTAAATAATATTTTAAATATTTAATTTACCACAGCCGCATAAGATGCTGGAAAAGCTTGAAAATGCACCTTGAAAAGTGCTTGAATTTTGCTTTGGAAAAGGTGTAAAAACCCTGTTTCAATGCTCCAATGGTGTTTATTTGTGACAAACAGCAGATAAACGTTTTGACTCTTCCGGTCTTTTCAAGTATAAACAAGAAATTACATATTTTTTTATACAGAAATGAATTCATTCAGCCCCACCTCGTGATCAGGGGCGGTACCAAGACTTGCATGGTTTTCTAATAAATTTTAGACATTATTTTATAACAATTCATCTTTTACATTTGACTTTTTTCTTTTACAGATTTATTTGAGAAAAAAAATTATATTAAAAACAGTATTAAGACATGATTCATTAAACCTACAGATAGGCAACAGTGTATGAAGTCCATTCTTTAGGCCCGGTCCAGGTCCTAGCCACTGAAAACAAAAAAGGAAAAAGCAAAAAAGACTACCTATTAACCGTCTCCCTCTATTGGCTTATTTATAAATAAGGCTTAATATCAAAGTCCTCATTGAGTCCTGTTGGTGCCATAGTTTTGAGATAATGGATTCTCTTCAATAGGAGATTATCTATATCTCCCCCTCGTCTTGGAAGATGCACTTTCTCTATTCCTAGATATCTTAAAGATGAGACATTGTGGTGTGCCTTTTTAAAATGTAAAGCTACTGGGCTTTTTTCATCCCCATTCCGTATTGTACTCCTGTGTTCAGCAATACATATTTTTAAAGCACGTGTTGTCTTACCAACATATGCTTTACCACATGGGCACCTGAGCATATAGATTACATTGGTTGTTGTACATGTTATTTTGCCTCTTTCCCAGTTGACGGTTGATAGAAAAAAGTGCACTTTTCTGTAAAGTGAGTGTGACACTGAGCACATGAACCACAACGTAGATTTCCATCTGGCAGGTCATCTAAACAAGTTTAAATTTTTTTGGAGGCAGGTCTAATTTAACCACAATGTCTCTGATGTTATGTGCTCTCCTGTATACTAGTCTAGGGGGATCTGAAAAGATTTGTCCAATGTTGGATCAGAACTGAGAAGATGCCAATGTATTTTTTTTTATAGTTTGCTTAAGGTTGTCTAGTGAGTAGTGTGTAACACACTGTATAGGTTGTGCAGAGGTAGTTTTATTTTTTGTAGATTGTAAGCAATCTTCTTTTTTGGCATACTTTCAATGCTGCCTTGTCTACAATGTCCTGTGTGTACCCTTGTTTTAAACATACTTAAGTATCGGTCTGTTCCTGAAAAAACGTGTCTGTACTACAGATTCTACGGATCCTGTAGAACTGACTGATATGTGTTAACATTGGTTGCCAGCCGGATATGACGATTTATCGCTTGGATGCCAGCACGTTAATCAATGGGAGGACGAGCACATTTGCGAGCGATTAAACTATATCTTAAATTATGGCTATGTGTCTAATACACCCGTCGCTTATCAATTACTTGCTTGCAGTCAACATGTACGAAACAGATTGTTTTTTCATCAGTACATTTCCGTTTTATACTGTTTTGAATAAGAGTATAGTTTGAGATTTCTAGTGATTCCAGAGAAATACGCGAAAATAGCCATTTACTAGAATACACAAAACACGTCGTCATATTCCAGCTGATTTATGAATCGTTTTCAAATAAACGCTAGATTATCGAGAGTATTTGTGTTCTTATGCACGATACAAAAGCAGGCTGAAAAATCATTTATTCGTGCCGCAGCCGCGCTCAGCGCCTAACGCCACACACACGTTGTGAACTAGGGCTGCAACGATTAGTCGACATAATCGACGAAGTCGATCATAAAAACTCGTCGACGCCGAATTTTTGCGTCGATGAGTCGTATTAAAAAATATTATTATTATTATTTTTTTTTTAATAATACTTTTTTTTTTTGCACTACCTATCTTTGTGAAAGTGGCTTCTCAGCTCTGGTCCAGCTGAAGACAAAGCAGAGGAACAGATTGGACAATGAGCATGACCTCAGAGTTGCTTTGTCTACCATCACCCCAGACTTTGAGACTCTTGTCAGGAGCAAACAACATCCCCAGTTATCCCATTAGTTCCCTGGGATGTTAAGCTAAGAAGTCTGCTAAGAAGGATATATTATTTATTATTATTATTATTTTATTTCATTGTGTTTATAGTTGCACTTTTGTTGCAACCCCATGAGTTATCCCATTAGTTCCCCCAAACTTACTGTCGGTCTGTTATGTTAAGCTAAGAAGTCTGCTAAGAGCCCAGAAAAGGAGCCGTGCCCACAGGAAGCAGAGATGGAGGGTGTGACAGAAATAATCGTTAGATTAGTCGACTAATCGAAAAAATCGTTAGTTGCAGCCCTATTGTGAACGCTGTGTAAAACAACTCTGATTAACCCAAAACTGGTAACATAGATTCCTTACCTCAGATCAGATGTTCTGCAAAAAGATGAATCAAATTCCTGATCGCCATTCCAAATATTGATCGCGTTTATTGATCCAACGTTATAGTCCGAGACGCATAATCGAAAGCTGCTCCGAGCCTCACCAGTGAATCTGGTAACAGACACTGCTTGTCAGAGATGGGAAAACCCTGGACCGGAGTTTTTCTCTGATGCACTTTTTCACTCAATCCAATCCAATGATGTGCATTACCATCCGGGAGACGATAGGGGGCGGTATTTGCCCTTTGAGCCATTCCCAATGATAGTCAGGCTGGACGGATGAAAAATGAATGGATATCGCTAATAAAAGAAATAACGATTAAATAACGAGAAATCTCGTTATTGGCAACCAACGCATGGCGGCCAATAACGAGAAATCTTGTTGGCAACCAATGTTTAAGTGAGTGGGATGAAATGAATCACTTCTCAATAAATAATTTCTGTAACAAGGTTTCCTGTATACATCCGTTTGGAATGTTCCATTGTCTCTTTTGATTATAATATCAAATTTACTTGGTGTTGGTCATACTCCATAGTAAACTTTAGATGCTCATTTTTGGCATCGAGGAAACCAAAGAATTGTATTAGTGTAATGTCATCCCCTGTCCACAGTATGCAAATATAATATCTTTTCCACATCTTAATGTATGGCGAAAACACATTTGATATATAGTAGAGTTGAATACATAATTAAAATAATGTTTTTTGGCCTCAAAATAGTTACCTCAAGTATTTTGTTCCTCAAATTAATCAATTTGAGGCCTCAAAATAATATTGGTGGCCTCAAAATAGTATTTTGTTCCTTCAAATATTATTTCGAACGATTATTTTGAGGACTCGAATGTATTCATTTGAGGGAATACATGCATTTTGTGGTAACTAAATGCTATTTTGAGGCCACAAAATAGTTTTTTTTATTTTGCGTGGCAGCAATAAGGCTTCGTAGATGCACTTTAATATTTGAGTGAAATTAACGTCAGTGTTCCTTATCCTGAGATAGAATTGGGCTTTATGTAATATTAACAGTAACGTTACATGCATGGACAGTGAATTGAAGCATGATTTGAACAAACCTTCACTCACTGTCCCCCCCCCCCCCCCCCCCCCATAGATGGATATACGAAATGTTTTCAGGTGAGAGAGTAAGGTCAAAATGATGTTACCTGCTGACTGCACTGCCCACAGCAACCCAATATACAATTAAAATAATGTTATACTATACATCTCTACCTCTTATTAGATTATAAATACGATCTTTGGTTGTTATGTTAATGTTGGCCTAAGGCTAAGAGAATAATCAAAGACTCACAAACAAGTCACACAAACAAGTTACTGCCTCTTTGAACTGCTGCGGTCAGGCAAGCAATACCGGAGTCTCATGGCCAGTACAGAGAGACTCAGAAGGAGCTTCTATCCCCAGGCCATCAGGATGCTCAACGACAATAACACTATGGCTAGATCCACAAAGAATGGACTGCACGGAGCAAGTTGCACCCTTACTTACAATTCATTATGAATTGAAAATGGGGGACCCTGATGTAAACAAGACGAAAGTCTTTCTCTGGTCTGCATCCCCCTAACTATGTGGATCTAGCCCTATGTAACAAACCATCAAATAGACTCACAGCACATGCATCCACATGTACACACTCACTTTAAATAAACAACTCACTGTAGCACCCACTTTAGACACGTTATATTTATTGGTAAAGAGATTTGCACTACAATTCATACCTCATTGCACCTTATAGGTTGTACCTCATCCCATTTCTGCATTGTACGGACTGTATTGTAACTCAGTTACTAATTTTTTCTACTCTATATGTATATTGACTGAACACTTTTGTTTACACTTTGTTTACGTACTTTTGACTTTCTATTTTATAATCTATTTTTATCTAGCACATAAATTATTATGCAGAGGCAGCCTATATGTTTTATTATTATTATGCAGAGGCAGCCTATGTTTTATTATTATTATATTATGCAGAGGCAGCCTATGTTTTATTATTATATTATGCTGAGGCAGCCTATGTTTTATTATTATTCTATTATGCAGAGGCAGCGTTTTGCCCACATTCACAGTGGACTCCACAATGGTGTATTGATATACTGTTATTAAATGTGGATTCACAAATACTCTTGTTAGTTTGCTTTATTATAAGAGTATAGTCAAGTCAAGTCAAGAGTCAAGAGTTTTATTTGTCACGGCATACGAGTATACAATGAAATGCGGGTGGTCTTGCCCGCAACGATGTGCAATACAGTGGTACAACATATAATAGAATCCAATACAAAAAACATTGTGCAATAACAGATAACAGGTAACATGGTGTGACATCTCGGTATTTGTACATAGTTATTTACAGAGCATATAGGACATGCTAGGTAGCTTTGGTAGTGCAATACACTGTTACTGTTGCTAATACTAATTTAAAGTGGCCTTTCCTTTTGGCAATAAGTGTTGGTGTGTGCGGCATGAGTGTGTGCCCGCTCATGTTAAAGTGGCTGCTAGTGTGTGAGCGTGCACAGCGTGCGTGTCGTGTGTGTGCTCATGTGTGCTTATGTGTGGATAGTTCAGTGTTCTGTGGTACTCAATGTTCATGGAGTACCACAATTTTATGTAATTTATCATTGAATACGAATATGATTGTGTGTGATTGTCAGTGCAAAGAGGAAGAGAGGAAAGATAGCGAGAGGACAGGGAGAGAGAGCAAGAACATGAGAACCAGGTGAGAAAATAACCTATATTGGGGAGAGGGGTGTGTGTGCAAGTTTAAAGCATTGTAAATAACAAAGGCTGTTTAACCTAACCTACCAATAGTTAACTTTGTCTGAGGTATGAAAATATACCTGAACACCACCACAGAGAAAATGTATCATCTTGGCATATGTGTGGCCTATCTATTTGTTTATTACATCAGAAGGAATGCATGTCTACCTTCCTCTAAGCTCTGTTTCTCCTTTCACCAACTGTTCACAGAATGGCTTTAGCTAATTGGTTCTAAACTTTTAACATCTCTATTGACTTAATTTAGCTTGGTCTGTGATCTTTTTTCTTCCATAGGCTACTGGAGAAAATTTTTATATGATTACATTTTTAAATAAATCATAAGAGAAATATAGATGGGCTTATCATTTATAAATAACAAGTCCATTGTGTGACAAGTATCAATATGTGCACCATCAGTACGTGTTACCCTATAGCGTACTGTAATCAAACAACATTGATTCTGGGCGTCATATTGATCAAATAAGTAAATAATAATAATAAATTGGAGAGAAGCGCCTTTCTCAGACTCAAGGACACTTTACAAAGAGAGAGAAGCTATATAAAAGAAAGGGTAAAAATATGAATATAATATTATATATGAATAATAATATTATAGGCCTATAGTAACAACAGAGAGGGAAAAAAAGAAAAAAAGGGAAGCAAGGTGCTGTCCAATAATTGTATGAAACCGTAACAAGAAAATGAACAAAAACGGGATCTGTGGCTTAAAAGAAAAGATTCAGGGGGAAGGGGGTGGGCTACTTGGGGGGTGTTGCGTGAAGGCATGTGTGAACAGGTGTGTTTTTAGGTGTGTTTTTGAAGAGGTTGATGGTGTCAGAGCCTCAGATGGAGGGGGAGAGGGAGTTCCACAGCCTGGGGGCAGCTACAGAGAAAGCTCGGTCTCCCAGTGTGGAACGCCTGGTGCGGGGGATGGTGAGGTCGTCGGAGTTGGAGGAGTGGAGTAGGTCGGTCAGGTAGGAAGGGGCCAACCCTGCCGACCCAAACCCCCCACCCCCCCATCACCCAACCACCTCCAAAGTACAGTTACCCCCCCACCTACCCAAGCCCCCACCCACCCAACATCCAATGTCTTCCCCCTCAAATGCATATACTGCGAGTGAAATGCGAGACCCCCCGCATTTCACTATATACCAGTATGCCGTGACAAATAAAACTCTTGTATCTACTCTCTTTTTAGACTCTTTTTGTACTCAAACAGCACTGTATATTTGTAGATCTGGTATGTCATAAATGTTATGATGAATTGAAAATGGGGGACCCTGATGTAAACAAGAGGAAAGTCTCTGTTAACAATTGTGTGTATTGAGCTGTACTGTATTGTACCCATTCTGCAATCTGTTAATAAGATTTTCAATCAATCAAATTTGCAGGTGAGGAGGAGGATCTTGTAGGGGATTTAGTTGATGGGGAGCCGTGGGCGTGGTGGGTGTGATGTGCTGCCAGGGTTTGGTGCGCGTGAGGACCCTCGCAGCCGAGTTTTGGACGTATACTGTAAGCGATCCAGAACCTTCTTGGAGGTACCAAGAAGGATTCCATTACAGTAGTCGAGGCGGGAAGTGATGAAGGCATGAATGAGTGTTTCCGGTGAGGTGTCGGAGAGTGAGGGGCGGAGGCGGGAAATGGTTCTGAGGTGGAAAAAGGCGGCCCTGGTGACAGACTTGACGTGTGGGTGAAATGAGAGGGTTGAGTCCAGTATTATGCACAGATTCCTTACCTCCAAATGCAGTACCATCGACAGTAACACTGTAAATAAATGAAAGTAAACGAGTCAAGTGGTTTTTTTAAATGAGAATTTTATGGTAGGCCTAATGCATTTGTCCCAATTCCAGTTACTTTCGACTTTTTCTTCTGAACCATACGTGCCAACCATCTTGCTCGATTGCACCGGTCCGTGGATGATTTAGTTGACAGATAGTGAAGTCAAGATTGTTATAGTGGCAAAAGAGTAATTGTTTAGCTGAGAGAAAAAAACATTCCATTCACAATATAATTTATTTCATTGTTGCCATGCGTTTTTTCATCACACATTAAATGCTGGACTTCATTCTAAATAGAACTTCATTAAAACACTTTCCTAGTTAACTATATGCTATATATATATATATGTTTGTTTTCACAATACAAGGAGAAAGAGAAGAACAGGAAGAGTCTCTGGGAGATGAGAGAGCAGACCAGAGAGGCAAATTAAGAGACAGAGAGAGCAGGATACTGGCCACCAAGCCAAAGCAGCAGGGTCTCAAGATGTTTATTTTGATTTAGGGGATAATGACACAGGTCCTAAACAGTTAAAGCTGTCTCAGTACCCACAAGATCAGTTTGGCTTGCAAAAAAGAGCCTTCCAACCAAACTGGTTCCAGAGTTTTAAATGGCTGGAATACTCCTCTAGAAAAAAATGCTGCTTTCTGTTTCACTTGCCGTGTGTTTGGTAAAAATCTCAGACAGGAGGTATTTGTAAATGGTGTCAGAGTCAATAACTGGAAAAAGGCACTGAGCATGTTTCAAATACATGAAACCACCCAGTCACACAAGGACAGTGTAGTTTGCTAGAACAGCTACAAAGCCAGTCGATCACAAGGCAATGTGCCGATAGACCGCAAGTTCCACTGAAATTAGTGAAAGAAGAGAGTACCTGCAACGGTTGAGAGTGACGGTGACCTGCATGTTAGGGAAGCAGGGAATAGCATTTAGAGGTCATGACGAAAAAGCTGAAAGCGAGAATAAAGGGAATTTCCTAGAGTGCATGGAACTTTTGAGGACGTTTGACGGTTTGACCCTTTCTTGCAGAGGTATACACCCCCATCAAACAGCACATATACCTCTCAAAGGCCAGTCGAAATGAGTGTTGTTCACAAGAGGTAACTGCAACTATTGTCAGATTTGTCAGTGAGATGAGGGAATCAAATATGTATGCCATTATGGCTGATGAGGCCAGAGAGATGGAAAGACAGAACAGTTGGCACTCTGTGTGAGGTACGGTTCTACAACTTGACCGCAACAGCTTTAAGTACCTCGGAGCCCACATATCCGAGGACTTGACATGGACCACACACATTGACAGTGTTGTGAAGAAGGCACGACAACGCCTCTACTTCCTCAGGCGCCTAAGGAAGTTCCAAGTCAGTCAGAAGATCCTTAAGAACTTCTACTCATGTACAATAGAGAGCATCTTGACTGGCAACATCACCTCCTGGTTTGGGAATAGCACTGCACAAGACCGAAGCAGACTACAAAGAGTGACACGTTCAGCCGAACGCACAATTGGAGGGGGGCTCCCCACCCTCCAGAACATTTACAACAAGCGTTGCAAGGGCAAGGCTAAGAGAATCATTAAAGACTCCAGTCACCCGAACAACTGCCTCTTTGAACTGCTGCGGTCAGGCAAGCAATACCGGAGTCTCAAGGCGAGCACAGAAAGACTCAGAAGAAGCTTCTATCCCCAGGCCATCAGACTGCTAAACGAACAATGAACACTACACAACAACAACCACCAAACGCACATAGCACACACATCCACACGCACACACTCACTTTAAACAGACACACTGTAGCACCCACTCCACACACTTTATAGCACACACCCACTTTAAACAAACACACTGTAGCATCCACTCCCCACACTTTATATTTATTGATGAAGGATTGCACTACAACTCGTACACCTTACTGTAAATTGTACCTAAATTGTACCTCATCCCATTTCTGCTTTGCACTATATAGTACTGTACATTAGTACACTGCATAGTATTGTATATTATATGGTAACTCAGAACATTGTACATATGTCTATACCGAACACTGTGACCTCATTTTCTTCTTCTAAATTACATGCTATACTATGTTATTTGATACTATCTTGTCTAGCACAGTCTCTGGAGCGTAACAGTAAGAAGCATTTTGTATGAAAGTATTCTGTACTTCTGTATGACAACTATTAAAGAAACTTGAAACTTGAAACAGTATAGCACAAGGTTCCTATCCCTTATACAGAGATGACAGACGTTGATGCTAAATCAATAACTGCTGCAATTGAGAGAGAACTGGTGTGACAAGTTGACAACTGCCCCTCACTGACTGGAAAGGCAGGATATAGTGGGAACAATCCGCTGTCAGTAAGCCTACAATTTAAACAGCAGATAAACAATAACTCAATGACTCACCACTGGTCCTGGCTGGCTGTCCTCTCTCAATGGAAATAATAAAGAAAAAAGAAACCAAAAAGAATACCACCGTCCACTGCAGGTTTCGTTTCGTTCCGTTCTCCAAAACAAAACAAAAACACATTTCTGGTGATTCAAAAACGCCACGTAAATAATATTCTTTTCCCACCCCAAAAGGTTAATTTCCCCCAAAAATAAACAGTTCGCCGCCCGCAACCAATACAAAACAAACAAACAAACATGTATTCGCCTACACTGGAACGCAAGACGCGCGATTCGTTTCCGCGACAGAATCCAGTCAAACGGGAGACAAAGATAGTCTAGTACAAATAAGAGAAAACAATTAAAGAGCTCTTCAACAATAACTCGGGCTGTCTAGGTCTCATTCAAACCCACCTGGCCTAGCTCCCCTACAAACTTTTCAAACACCTCTTCTGGTCGCGCGCTTCCTACATCCCTTTAAACATCCCTCTCCTCGGGTGCGCGCTGCGTAAAGGGACATTCTAAAATGATACCTACCTGTTAATTCGAACCCGGTCTACACCTGGCTTTGCCTATAGGGGAAATTCTTCTCATCTGAGGTCGACAGTGGTCGTGTGCTTTTCCTTATCGCCACTCACTGTCCCACCATAAAAAAAAGTACTTTACCCCTTCACCACTGCCGGGACAAGTCCATCCATATGTGCAGGCTGTGGCACAGACGTATGACGGGGCAGCAGTCATGAGTGGGGCAGGTGGGGGAGTGCAAAGCCCATTTTCGAAACCAACACCCCGAAGCAATATATGTGAATCTTGTGTTATGTCACAAATGCAGAGCGGTTTCTGATGCCACCGAGCTTTTTAGCATGCTGGAAAGTATTATTTTTTTTATTATCAAATATTCATGCTGGAAAGTATCTATACTTTTTTTAGCGGCTCGCTTGTGAACCACCATAAGTTTGTAGACGACACTCAAAGGAATTTAGGATTACAGCTAAGTGGACATGTGCAGCTGTCAAACACACATTGGGCATGCCAGGTTTGTTCAGTGAATGCAGCTGCTTGACAATTTCCCTGCCATCATTGAGTGCCTCTCTACCATCAACACACGGTACACACCTATATGGCAGTGGGATTGAAGGCAGGCTCTCCTGTCTGTAACAGCAGGTTTACACAGATACCTACAGAAGGAGACCATTGATCGATTCTTGCCCAATAGTGACACACAAAGATGCTGTGATTGACTCCCTTAACTCATTGACCGCAGGGGATTAGACGGGGCCCTGTTCTAGCACTGCCAGTCTGCCACACTTTAAAAGATAGGAGTGCGTCACCTTGTTTGTAGAGCTATAACTATATTCTATATTATAGCTGTGGATACAATACTATGGCCCATTTGACATCATATCTCTCGTTCAATATGTGAAAAATTATAAATTTTTCCATCCATAAGTTCCCGTGTTATACCGTAAGTATCGTTATAGCGTGGTCTGGGGTAATTCCCGAAAGGCTGAGTAATATAGCTTATACGTCAATTCTACTATAAATGTTGCCGTTTCTTGCCTGTACACGCTATTATTCCCAAATCAAATCTATATCATAGGTATTATGTTTCATCATCGTTTTTTGATGCTTTGATCGTCACCAACGGCATACGTTGTGGCGTAACGTTGTTGCGATCGGGGTGAAGACATGGTTGGATCAACGCAGGATTGATATCATATAGCCGGCCCCTTACCTTCACTAGGATGTACCCCAAAAAGAATATTCCAATTATCTGATCGCGAGTCCCAGTATTGGTGTCGATCGTGTCGCCAACATAATCCACCACACATCATGCATCGGGAGCATTTGACGCGTCTCAATCCGATAGATATAACTGCTCCATTTGCCCTACAAAGAAAAGTGAGCCTGTGACATTTTACCATTGCACAGGCCAAGATACAAGGTTTTCAAAGGGTGCTCGATACTGCCGTCTAGCTGGATGCGGCCGGTATTGCACTTTGGCGATCTCAGACTAATTCCCTATATGGTAACACCGAGGTCCCTGGATGAATAATGAATAAAAATATTAAAAAAAAGGAAAAACAGAGGCGGAAGACAAAGCTAATGGATGGATTTGTTGTTGAGTCTAGTCTAGTCTAGTTGTTGAGGGGTGCTCATGCACTACATTGTACAATCTTTTGGGGTGAGTTGAGCCTATGTTAAAACAATTTATTATTATTTATCTTTATTTATTATTTATTTATTGTTTACACCTCATCCTTTATTTTGTACATTATTCAGGTAGTTCATGAAGAAATTGACTTTCTTTGTTTTTTTCTTCAATTATCAATATTTTGCATAATACTTACCTTTGATTATGTTATGTTTATTTAGGATACTCATTAGTTATTACATCAGTAAGAACTATTCTTCCTGGGGTCCACACAAAAGACAAAATAAGACATGCAATACATTGTCCTTTATAAACCAAGTTATGGCGTTGTGGGTCAACATTAAAGTATGTTTTCTCAAATTTGATTGTGTCTTTCTAGTCATATAATTGAGAAGTTGATGTATATGAGTAAATGCTTTTATTAACAGGTCTAAAATGGTCAGCAGAGAGTAGCTGAACATATTGACAACTCTTACAGTAACACACACACACTGACACGCTGTTGTGTGTACATTGGCCAATCAGTTTGGGCTCTAGGGGCTGAGCCCCCCTAAAGGTCTGATAGAACCGCCCCTGGGCAGCACAATGTTTCTTCTTATCTAATGCCAAGATGGTGATATTATATCAATTGTAACCAAAGTGATGGCTGACAGGGGCGGACCTTCCTACAGGCGATATAGGCGGTCGCCTAGAGCGCCACCCAGAGGGGGGCGCCAAAAAAAAAAAAAAAAAAAACATTTTTTTTCTGTGCAGTTTTGGCGACCCCCTCTATATCTGCAAGCATTATTTGTACATTAAAAAAATTCTAACATAAGGGAAAATGAGCCAAAAATCTAAAACGGTCGGTCGGTCTGAGCCCAGTGGTGAATCTCGCCTAGGGCGCCAAATGGGCTAGGTCCGCCCCCGAGTGGTTTGAAAGAAAAAAATAACCCGGAGATAGGGCAATACTTATATAAATAGTCCCTATCACCTCTCTTATGCAAAGCAATCACTTGTGCAGATTTCCAACAACAAAGTAATAGAAAGATTGTTATGTCACGGTAGCTTGTGGGCTCAAATGCACAACACGGAAGGCAGAATACTGTTTAACCCTGTAGGGCGTTTATTACCGTGTAGAGAGGGGTGGGGGGGGGGGGGTCGCTGGAGGTAGTGGGCTGTGGAGGACACGGAGAAAAAAAAGTTTTCCTGACAAACTCTTATACAACGTCAAGAATCACGAGAGAATTGTATACGGGAAATTACAATGTCAAAAATCACGAGAGAAGTGTATACGGGAAAATACAATGTCAAAAGATACAAACACACATAGGGGTATAGAGTGGGAGCAGGTGTGGAATCTCCATCCATCAGCGCAACTTGTTTCACCTGTGCCTAATGTGCACGTACAGTAGTGCCCGAGCTGAAGTGCAGGGGGTGTGTGAGGCAGGTATGGAGGGTTGAGCTGAGGTGCAGGGGGTGTGTGAGGCAGGTATGGAGGGTTGAGCTGAGGTGCAGGGGGTGTGTGAGGCAGGTGTGGAGGGTTGAGCTGAGGTGCAGGGGGTGTGTGAGGCAGGTATGGAGGGTTGAGCTGAAGTGCAGGGGGTGTGTGAGGCAGGTGTGGAGGGTTGAGCTGAGGTGCAGGGGGTGTGTGAGGCAGGTGTGGAGAGTTGAGCTGAGGTGCAGGGGGTGTGTGAGGCAGGTATGGAGGGTTGAGCTGAGGTGCAGGGGGCGTGTGAGGCAGGTATGGAGGGTTGAGCTGAGGTGCAGGGGGCATGTGAGGCAGGTATGGAGGGTTGAGCTGAGGTGCAGGGGGCGTGTGAGGCAGGTATGGAGGGTTGAGCTGAGGTGCAGGGGGCATGTGAGGCAGGTATGGAGGGTTGTGGAGTTGAAGCTGTAACAAAGATTAAATATATATGTTCAGTTATAACTGAAAAAGACTCTAAATGATCCTCACCTGTAGAACACTTTGAATCAACAGATTGCAAAGCATCAAAGAAAAGGGCTGTGAAAGGGGTGAAAGGAGAAGTGTGAAGTGAGGCCCATAGCCAAGATAGTTCAAAATACGGGTCCGAAATATCTATCCAATTACTTCAATCGCTTCTGTGACAATCATTCATATTCCACTAGAAGGAGCAGTAGCCTACTGATTTTATTCTTCCAAAATTCAACTCACTAATGGACACAAATGCTTTTTTATATTCTGCGGCATCGGAGTGGAACAAGCTTCCAGTGACCCTGAAAAACATTGAAGTGATCCATTCTGCAATCTGTTAATAAAGTTTTCAATCAATCAATGTTAGTCACTTCTGTACCTGCTGTACATCTTACTTAGTACTTGGAACTCAACACAAAAACATATCCAGCATTTTATTTGGTAAAGTTGAGGATCTAACAATATGCAGAGTGATGCAATAGTGACATTTCAATACAATTCAAAGCATCATAGAAAACAAACCATTGTGTACAAATATATTCCCACAATCAAAACATCCACTTACATTTGACATTAGTGTGTATGGTGTAGGCCTATAACCACCTGCTGTATTTCTGCTTTACATTAGATAGCCTCTTGTTATAGAATATAGTTTAAATATATTGCTACATACATGTAATCATTGATAGATAGTAATATTTCACATACAAATTCTGTGTTTCTATCATACACAAGCTCTTTCTACCCCCCCTCTCTCTCTACCATCTCTATCTCTACCCCCTCTCTCTAGTGGTTAACACTGTCGCCTCACAGCAAGAAGGTCCAGGGTTCGATTCCCGCTTGGGGACCAGGTTTCCATGATGCCAGGTACCCAGGTGGGGTATCTCCCAGGCCTTTCTGTGTGGAGTTTGCATGTTCTCCCCGTGCTCGCAAGGGTTTCCCCCCCGATAAGATAAACCCAATGGAAAAACATGCACAACAACAGATCGCTAACGCTGTGGCGTCCTTGACGAAGACGGGCAGGAGCACTTGGATTGGTCCCCGGGCGCGGCCCTCGCCGACGCCTGTCTGCTCCCGGCTGCCCTTGGGGGGGAAGGACGACCGAATGGGTTAATCGCAGAGACGAATCGCATCTGCGATCCTACAAAGACAATGCATGCGTGTGTGTTCCGGTGTGTGCGTGTGTTGAGGATAATTGCATGCCAATTAAAGACCTCCTCTCTCCTATCTATTCCTATATATCCTATCCTATTTGTGGGGCGGCGTGGCTCAGGGGTAGAGCGGGTCGTCCAATGATCGAAGGGTTGGTGGTTCAAATCCCGCTCAAGCCCATGTCCATCCCACTGCCGTTGTGTCCTTGGGCAAGACACTTAACCTACTTGCCTCGTATGAATGTGTATGCATGTGAATGAATGTTGGTGGTGGTCGGAGGGGCCGTAGGCGTTGATTATTCGCCACGCTTCCGTGAGTCTGCCTCAGGGCAGCTCTGGCTGCAATTGTAGCTTACCACCACCGGTATGACTGTGTATGAATGAATAATGGACTCTGTGAAGCGCTCTGGGTGCCATGAAGAGCGCTATATAAATCCAAGTCATTATTATTATTATTATCTCTATACTCTCGCTCTACCCTCTCTCTCTCTCTACCCTCTCTCTCTCTACCCTCTAAACGCACAGAGTAGAGCAGTCGTCTGGTAATCCGGAGGTTCACGGTTCCCGCTCCTCCCGGGCAGTGTGTTGAAGTGTCCTTGAGCAAGACACTTAATTGCCCTGATGAGCAGGTTGGCACCTTGCATGGTTGCCTCCGCCGTCGGTGTGTGAATGTGTGAGTGAATGGGTCAAATGTGAGGAACAAATTGTAAAGCGTTTTGGATAAGTGAACTGAAATAGAGTGCGGGTGTTGCATAACTTGTCTCTCATCATTACTGTACAAATGTTTATGTCAAGTCCTGTTGGATACTTAAATCTACATACTAATAAACTATGAACTTGTGAAAGTGTTGTTCTTTTTATATGTATATACACACTATACATTGCCCTTTATATTTTATGGGTAACTAATTTTATGATTAACTACTTTATACTTACTAAATGTTTATATGAAGACATGTACAGTCACCTTAAACAGTTATTCTTTCTCTAATTTAACACAAAAAGAAAATAATTGATTAGTCGAACCCCAACAATTTAATTATGCATCATATTGAAACAGAAAAGTTATCTGACGTATTCCACCAAAGGGAAAAGTGATCATATCCAAATGTGTGCATTTTTAATTGGCTAGTTTGAATATGTTAAACAAACGTAGTGCTGAAAATATACACGTTGACTGCTGTTTTGATAGGGTTCGGGTCTTTACTCTTGGCTACATTAAATATATATATTTTTTTTATTGATTTATGATAAAACAGCAGGGTCCCCCAATTGGTGGACCTTACAGACTGAGTGGTTTTAAGTGACGCAAATTGCAATCAGAGATCACACAGTTATCAACATTACTACAGGTAAATAATTTAATGTTTTGATTGTATTTATATTCACTGCACTCCAAAACGTAGCCAGATTAGAATATGAGCTAATAGCTCTGTTTCTGATTTGTCTAAAGGATAGCCAGTGTTTAGTTTAGTTTAAACTTTATTTGAACAGGGACAGCACACATTAATGAACATAAATGTAAATATGTGAGACAGTGTTAGCCAAAGCAAATTTTCGACTGTTGTCCCTGGGCCTGGTAAAGCTGCTAAAAAGAAAGCATAACATATATGGCATACAGTTCATTAAGAACAGGTTAAAAACACATCATGCAAAATATGTACAGCAGACATGTACAGACAATGTACAAACAATAATATGACATATTAGGTACATACGATCATACATGTGGGCAAGCAAGCAGACAGGGTTAGGGTTCTGAAGGGCTGTTGTGTTCACATGTGTAGTTATTTCTTAACCATGTTTGCGATTGTGTTTGAATGATCTGTGTGTTTCAATATTGCGGATGTAAATTGGTATGGAATTCCAGGTCTTAGCAGCTCTCACGGAGAGGATTGATTGGCTAAATGTGCTTTTCCTTAGTGGAACAGCCAAATCACCCGGTACAACAGTTCTGGTGAACCTGCTGCTGACAGTGAAAAAATCTGAAAGTGGGGGTGGGGCTAGACAGGATTTTAAAGACCAGACTGGCATCGGTTAACTTAATGATGTTGTCCCAGCTCAAGAGGGCATGCTTGTCAAGGACATTGCAGTGGTGGTGACGGATTGGCTTCTGGTCCAGAACCTTCAGAGCCTATTTGTACACAGATTGAATGGGTGCTAGAGTTGTTTTGCAGGCCTGGGTCCAGCTGGTCTGCTGAACGCTTGGCATGAGACCATGCAGCATTTCTGTCTTTAAAGAGTTACTCTATCCTTAATACCAATCCTCTTAAGGCGAGACACCCCAGGTGAATAGGCAAATATACTTTTTTTTGTTGAATTTGAGATTGTTATATTTTGCTTCCTAAACATGTCTTCTATGAAACTAATGACAATAAAACGTCAATAACACACATTTAGTTGTTTATTTTACTTCATTTTGCCTTATTGCATCCATAATGTGCACATATTTAATGGGGAAGTGCCTCATTTGCATATATAAACATAAAATCCAGAAAACTTGCAATATATTTTTTCTTAGTTTATATGTACATAATAAACTGGGAAAGTTTCATAGTGATATCTATTCAAATATTTTTTGCCTATTAGGGGGTATACACTGTTTGTAGCCTGTGTGTAGTTCTGTTCAGTTCAATAACATCATCATTATTATTATTCAGTTATCAGGCATGTGTTTAGGTTGTCAATTACTAATGGTTTGATTAGGTATTGTGTTTGTAAATATCTGTTTAAAAAAAAAAGTATGGCATTTTACAATACATAACTTTGAAGGCGTTTTCCCAAAAATGTGTTTTAATGAGTTTTTCCTCATACTCTGAGCCAGAAATCTCCACTTCAGTAGCACTCACATACACCAAACCTTCCAGTTCTATTCATATCTATGTTCTGAAGGTATTTACAGAAGGGTTTGTTGATATCGCATTCATACCCTGATTTATATCACATTTTATTCCTAAAAACATGGCGAAATATGGAATTTTACCATAAAAATGGACTGAATGGAGTATTTTCTGATTTATGGAGTGATAAAAAGAGATATCCAAAATCCCCTCTGTAATAACCTTTGGCTCTAATATGTCAACAAAATGAAACTATAATTTTGAAAATGGCTTTATCCAATGTTCAGATTTCTGTCCTGGAATTATATGCAAATTAGTGCATATTTAAGTAGATCATGCCTCATTTGCATATTTAAACATACAATTTCAGAAAACGTGTACAAAAAAGTCTTAATGGACTTAATATAAGTAATCAATTGGGGAAGTTTCATTGTGATATCTATTAGTAAATTTGTTTACCCTATTCACCTGTGTCTCGCCTTAATTAAGAGGAGCATGCTTATCAACTAAGAAATTAAATGATTCCACAATGGGTATTACATAGATCGAGATCATCTAAAAAAGTTTGGTCATTGAACATTTAAAAATTCCTCCTTATAACTATCTGTGATCTTGTTTTCGCCAATCTCATGCTTCTTACACAAGCCGTAGGGCAATGGTCACTTATACCAAGGTCAAAAGGTCATATGAACACACATACATATACATACAGTTAGGGATGTCCGATATTATCGGCCGACCGATATTATCGGCCGATATCGGCAGTAAAATGTGATATCGGAAAATATCGGTATCGGTTTAAAAAAAAATAAAACAATAACAATATTTGTTATATATATATCCAGTGAAATTATTAGTTACCTGAAATTATTCCGTTTTTTTGGGGGGGGAACCCTGCATATATCGGTATCGGTTGATATCGGTTGATATCGGTATCGGAAATTAAGAGTTGGACAATATCGGAATATCGGTATCGGTAAAAAAGCCAATATCGAGCATCCCTACATACAGTACATATGAACACACATGCATACATACATACATACATACATACATACATACATACATACATACATACATACATACATACATACATACATACATACATACATACATACATACATACATACATACATACATACATACATACATACATACATACAGTACATATATACATACATACAAACACACACATATATAAATACATGCTTACATATGAACACACACACACACACACACACACACACACACACACACACACACACACACACACACACACACACACAGACACATATATGTACATGCCTATTGAAGACCAGTTTTGGTTTAAACATGGCTGAATAAACCACAGAGTTCATCCTTTCTTTTACCATCCCTTCTCTCATCCACACAGCTCCAGGCACTGATGCAGGTAACAGAGACTACTTATCAGATCCCTCGAGGGTGCTATTTCTGAAATAGAACACAATGGTGTTTCTAGAATAGGACTAAATGAGGTCTGTGCCTAGCGTTAACCTTGGTGCATAAAATATGGAAAATATAGTTCATAATGTGAATATTATTCTCACACAAAACTATAGATCAAACACATTTAAGAAAGAGGTAAGTACAAATCTTTAATGCAGAATAATAAACAGGACATGCTCAAAATCATGAATAGATATTTATTCCAGTTCCTCTGCCATCTTTGGCTTTAAAGACGTTTCGATGTAATGTTTAGATCAAAGATCATCTATTTACTTGTCTGTCTCTCTGGCTGGCTGGCTGACTGACTGGCTACAAACTTATCGGAATCATTGGCTCCCAGTGTTAAGGCTTCTGCCTCAACAGATCCTGTGTGTGCACTTGTGTGGCTTAACTGGTTAGAGGACAAATATTCTTGTTAGCATTTTCTTGTTAGCATTTTCCATTCACATACATGAAACGGTTACCATTAGCTTTGCTATGCTACACCTTCCCACCCCATCTCCTTCAATGTACAGTTTCTTCGTCAAATGTATTATACTCTCTTTTTTAGACTATTTTTGTATCACAAACAGTACTGTATTTGTAAATCTGGTATGTCATGTATAGATGTAGCAGTACTGTCTATCTGTATGTCATAGATGTTATGATGAATTGAAAATGGGGGACCCTGATGTAAACAAGATGAAAGTCTTTCTCTGGTCTGCATCCCCTTAACAATTGTGTGTATTGAGCTGTACTGTATTGTACCCATTCTGCAATCTGTTAATACAATTTTCAATCAATCAATGAGCTACTATCAACTCTGGGAGAACCATGCTAATGCACTCCAGTTTTTTTGTGTTGGGGGAAGGGGTATGCTAAGTGTTGGGGGAGGGGTTATGCTAAGAATGGCTCCAATGTGTCACCTAGCAATAATTTCAGGCCTGCCGAAAGAATTCCTGAACCCAAAAACTACTGACTCCTCAATTCAGTTCTACATAGTTCACAGTCTTTTCACATGTTTTCAGCAACTATTTATAATGTATACATGTATAATGTGTTTAGAAACAAATCTCTGAATTTGCTTCACCCGGACATTAACTTTCCCTGCTCCTCTCCATACAGGCATGTGTCCTCAGTAAAGGTCACTGTGGTAGCCTAGCACATTATGAGGAATGACGTGGAGGTTTGTTTTATTAATAGTCTGTCTGGCAGGGTGGCTGTACAGCTACACTGCGCTATACATTAATGCAGTACTTTTTAGTGGTCTCTGGATGCAAATACAAAATACAGGTTTGTGACCCGACGTCAATTTAGCAGGACATTGTGTGGACTCACAGTTCCTCTCTGTTCCAGGGCTACTAACACACTAGCCTGGGTTATATATACAGGGTTTTATTTTTACACTGCATGAATTAATGCTTTGGGTGACATAAGACAGCCAATAACTATACTAATATGCTATACAAATAAAGTTATTATTATTATTATAATAACCTTTGATATCTATTTCTCAATAATAATTTATTACTGCAACTCTACACACATCAGTGACGAGACTAGCTGATTAATCGGGGTGCAAGTTTCTGTGGAGTACACGCTTCCCCCAACAACAGAGTCTCAATGTCAAAGTTCACTACGAATGCCACAGTGGTGGTGGTGGCGACTACCATTGTAAACGGAGACTCTTGGATTGACCACGGAATTTCACACATGACATACTGTAGCTCCCTCTACGTTTGACTGAGGATCACATGACATGTAGTCGCTTGCAGTCCCACACACACAGTGGCTCTCTGTAGAAACGGCCCGAATAAAGATGTAACCCTATACACACTGTTCATTTTCAGGCGCAGATCGTGTCTTAACCCTTTCACTGCCACACGACAGAAGGTTAACCCTTTACTATCACACAACCGACGGTGTGTAACTTCTTTATATGAATCTGTACGTATAAAATATTTATCGGTCCCTACTGGTACTTAAATGTAGGTACAGCCAAATTCACATACAGGGTAAATGTCGGGGAAGTTACTATCTAAATATCCCCAATTATGCCACGTTGTCTTGTTTTCTTCTGTCTACATTTAAGTTAGAAGGTGGTAAATATTTTATATGTACAGATTCATACAAAGTTACACCATAAGTTCAGTGTAATGACACTGTAAGTTCCGGGTAATTGCACTGTACAATGTGGGCTGTATTATAAAGTGTTACCGATTAGTGTTGTGTACAACATTTAAAGGTCAAAGTAAGAGAAGCTGCCTTAGGTCTACCAGCCAAAAGACCACCAAAGAATGTTCAATGCTTTTAATGTGAATTCCTGTTCTATACGTTACAATTATGTGTTGAAAGGATCCATGTGAACAAGCTGTAGAATGGTGATTATTATTGGTAAAAAACATAGACCCCCAGTGCTAAGGAGGGAGAGAGAGAGAGAGAGAGAGAGAGAGAGAGAGAGAGAGAGAGAGAGAGAGAGAGAGAGAGAGAGAGGAGAGAGAGAGAGAGAGAGAGAGAGAGAGAGAGAGAGAGAGAGAGAGAGAGGAGAGAGAGAGAGAGAGAGAGAGAGAGAGAGAGAGAGAGAGAGAGAGAGAGAGAGAGAGAGAGAGAGATGTCAGTTGTAAATCAGTATCTAAATAAAGGATTACCTTGAAGCTTAGGAAGTGGACACATACCCCCCAGCCACATTAGCACTGGCAACTCTGGGAATCAGTCTCTACTGTATATTTATTCTCATTCTCTTATCTCTTCACAGCTGTAGTTGCTGTAGTAGTTTTACAGACATTAATATCAGATAACCATCCTTGAAGTGCAACGTTATTTTTTTCTTGAAGTGCAAAGTTAGCATTCCACCGCTGACACGAATATCAACTCTATTCGAATTTGAATAATTTGAACATGCCAGCTGAACGCCTTGACAATTGCTGCAGTCTTGTACAGTAGCTACTGTAGATATACTGTACTTCAAACAACATCACCATCAGACAGATTTCTTAAGAATGATATCTTCTCTGAAATGGTTTAATTTCTATTAAATGTTTATGTTTAGGCTACACATCTGGCACAGCTTTATCTTTTAATTTTAATATTTTTTAAAGTGTTTTCAATTCAGTTTAATTTCAGCCATGCCACCTCTCCACTAACTCCACTGTCTGGCACACAGCGAGCAGCTCCATCGTCTTTAGAACCTGGCCAGAGCTGGCTGGACCCTGGCTGAGACTGCCAGCTTTCACAACCTAACCAAGGCAGGCTGGGACTGTATCATCAGCGCATGTACCACAGTTGGTGGTGTGAGTTTTGAAAGGTTGCCCAGCAACCAGAGTGTTTACAATAAATACAATGGAGACACAAACACAACCCATGAGCAGCTTGCATTTAGAACATGCCTACCCCCAGCCAGGCTGAACATAGCTAATGGAGACAAGGCATTGGTTTCCAGAGTGGATTTCCTAATTTCAGATTGGTTTTTATTGTTTAAAATTGTTTAGTTTTTATTAGTTTATTATAATATGGGGGGTATTTGTCAGGGGCAAGATCTAATAAGTTCATATATTAATGTCACCTTGTGAAGGCAATTGACAGACTGGCAGCCTAGACATCCCAGCCAGGTCTCAACAAACATATTGCTGGCAGCAAACCATGATGAATGTAATATGACTTTCCAACACTCGCAGTAGGAACACAATTACTGAACCAATGACTAAAAAAAAGATCAGTGAACCTGCAGATGCAGTGTTTTCCTTTGACCCTAGAAGTTAAACTGGGTCAAAGTGGTCCCCGAGGCTGCATGTGACAATGTGGCATGGCATCCAATGTAATAAAAAAAGTCAACCAACGAACGCGATTCTTGTACTGGATCTCCTCTCTGGTAAACAAGAATACCCTGAAGCACTCATTCAAGGGTACTACGACTATGCTTGCACCTCATGGTACCAAAGCACCTCAAAGGCACTAAAAAACAAATTACAAACATCTCAAAACAAGCTAGTCAGACTACTACTTGACCTGACTCCCAGAACCCACCTCACCCCTGGCCACTTTGACTACCTAGGATGGCTTAGAGTAGACGACAGAGTACAGCAACTTGCAATGGGCCTGGTCTACAAGATACACTACGCGACCAAGGTACCCATGTACATGTCAAAATACTTCCCAAAGGTCAGTGAATACCACGATCACAACACCAGAGGGAGCTCCACAAATCATGTAAAACCCAGATTCGGCTCAAACAAGGGACTAAACACGTTTCGCAATTATGCCACATCAATGTGGAACGCCCTACCCAAAGCTGTAAAGGAATGTGAATCACTACCCACTTTCAAAAACACTCTCAAAAAACACCTACGTGAGACTGCAATTCGAAACTGGCCCCTACAAATGTCCTAACCTAGTTGTACAGTAAATGACCAAGTAAGGCTTTGTCAGTATTCCAATGTACAGTGTAAAATGTGTGTGTGTCCCCTACCCAACCCCCCCCCCCCCCCACCTCCAATGTACAGCCCTCACCCAACCCACCCAACCCCACCCCACCCATCCAACCTCCTCCAATGTACAGTTTCTACGCCAAATGTATATACACTCCTTTTCTGGACACTTTTGTATCACAAACAGTACTGTATTTGCAAATCTGATATGTCATAAATGTATAGATGTAGCAGTACTGTCTATCTGTATGTCATGTATGTCATATATGTTATGATGAATTGAAAATGGGGGACCCTGATGTAAACAAGACGAAAGTCTTTCTCTGGTCTGCATCCCCTTAACAATTGTATGTATTGAGCCGTACTGTATTGTACCCATTCTGCAATCTGTTAATAAACTTTTCAATCAATCAATCAAACAATGTAGCTACAGCCTGGCGTTAACCCATGTAAAGGTTAGGGGCTCCCCCACCCACTACTATGTCACTTTGAAGGAGGGCTACGTCCAAATGTTGCATAGACAGCAGGGATTACATTTCACAGGCCCCGAGAAAGGCCACAGGATAAATGTGCACGTGTGTATAGAGTAACGTTATGTATGGGGGGGTATGTATGGAAGGGGGTCTTGAGGTGCTTAGACGCCAGTGGTCTTCAAAGTGTCAATTCAGGAGGTTAAAGGAAGAGGCCAACATTATGGCAAATGTGCTTAGTCTTCTCCAGTGTGAGACAATAAGATAGATACCTCTCTGTGTGTTCAGTAGAATGCTATCCAGCATACGGACCACTAGCCAAGCTTAAAACTACAGGATGGATGTTTCTGGCCAACAGCTAGGCTAGTGGCTAGGCTGTCTGTCTGTCTACCAACCTACCAGGATCAATGGGCACCCTGGGCCCACCTGAACAATGGTTGTAGATATGCCATTGAGCAAGGCACTTAGCCTTCCACTTAAAGGGAAACTACACCCTTAACTTAATCTCAGACAATCCACAAACATTATTGAACCATTAATTTACCACATGCTTTACGTTTGACTGTTTGCTATGGTGCTTGTTGTTAAGGGAACACAGCAACATGAATGAATGGAAGCAGATACGGACCACTAACTCCAGGAGAGGTGTTGTTGGCCAACAGATAGGCTAGCTGGTCTGTATCCGCGGATAGCCTACCATCCATTGTGCTAAACTAGGTTAGCTTGCAGCCGGATAGCTTTCCACTGAATGCACAGAGAGGAAATTGGTATCTATCTTCTTGTCTTTGACTTTGGAAGAGACAGTAAGCGCATTGCCTATAATATTGACGTGTTTCTTTAAAATTAAAATACAGAATTTCGTTTTTGCAATAGGAGGGTTGTTCTATTCAACCTATTAACAAATACTAAGAGAATGAATCAGCATATAATTTATTTAATTGAAAGTGAATTGACCGCACTTCACATAATCTCACATATCCATAAACTGTTTTGCACACATTCATTTAGTTTGAGTTATTGAGTTTGTTTGAATATCTCCTCCTGTTATGTCATCAGAGGACACAGAATCCTAGTTGTTTTAATTACAGCTCAGAGCTCAATGAAATTATGTAGATTAAAAAGTAGCAACCCCTACTGTAATCCTGATGACATCACGGGAGGATATATTCAAACTCATGTAACCGTCAAACAAACTTAATGTGTGCAAAACAGTTTAGAGCCTTGGGATGTTTGAGAGATTATGTACAAAATACTACTACCTTACACAAGGCTGTGATAGGCTTTGACAGGCTGACATCAAGTACTCTAGAACAATTTGGTGAACCATTCCTGTGGCCCATCTTTGGGTTCTTATAACACACATCTACACAGGGAACCTTTTGAGTTCAAGGTGTCTTGTCAGATGCACAAATTACTATCTTAGTTACAACATATTGCCTTCAGTGTTTGTACTTGATGACAAGGAGAATGTCAAAAGTTCTGTAAATGCTGTGATGGAAATATTGACACAGTATTTCCACATAAAGGTGAACAAGAATACCAGTGTGATTCAGTATTTTCTTTCTCCCCGTGTTCAGAATGACTAGGCAAAAAACACAAGCTAAAAGCATAAACACTTCCATTTGGGCTGAGATGTACTACGGAGCCCGTTAATATCCAGGACGCAGTCTATTCTGCATGTGACGCTTCTTTCCTCCATATGGTTTCAGTCCCTTAACCGACCTCACCAAGCCTGCCCACTCACTGCAGCGCAGATTAATCATTTACGGGACTGGCACTTAGAACCATCTCTCTCTCTGTATGTGTGCACACTGTGCATGCGTACATGTGTATGCATGCATAAACAAACGCACAGACACAGCTTTCAGAGAGGGGGAGAGATGTGTGGAAGAAGGAGAGCGTGTGCTCCTATCGACTCCCTGGACTGGAAGATGGAGTGTGTTTCAGATACTGGAGTCACCTTCACCGCAGAGTGGGGGATAACAAACTGTTGTTCTGCCCATAAACCCGCTAACGAAGCTTTCCCAGCGCTGGCGCGTCCCGAGAGCCAGCTGGAAAACCAATGAAGGTCATAGTCTTCTTGGCTCTTTGTTTGGGTCACAGAAGCCCGAATAAACCACAATTAGGCATCAGTTCAACGTGGCCGTCAATGGATAACTTTTTACTTAAAAAACAAAAACAAACCCTTTGCTCTGACTGAAACTGGACTTGGGTCAGTGTGAAATCAACACTTGTGCGCATGAGCCACAGCAATATATTGACATTTAACAAGGGTAAAGGAGGATAGAAGGGGCTGAGCAGTTAAAACTGTAGTTTCCTACCCATCACATTTGAGCTAAAGTCTGTAGTTGATAAGGTGGATGCATATACCGTATTAATTTCCAAAATGGGCAACACCTGCAATCAACCACCCTCTCTCCCTCCCCATTGCATGCTGGACATATCCGTTCTCTCTAGGACAAAACATTAATATAGCTTTTAAGGCACAGAACATATCCTTTATTCATAAATCCTTTATGAATCTCTAGAGTTCATGACAAGGCACATTCTCCCTCTGAAAGCTGCAGGGCACAGAATGTGAAATCAAGCAAACAAGGTCAACGCTTTATACTGCATGCCAAGAACATGCTGCAGTTAACGCAATGCCAGGTAATAGGCCTTCAATTCAGTTTAGGTAAAGGTGGCTTAAAGTATCAAATTAATAATGCACATGTTGTAAGATTACATTCTCATAATTATCTAAGGGTATTAATAAAGAATAAATTAAATAAATCCCAACTGATGTTCTTTTAAAATATCTTTATTTATTGAGTAAACAAGTAAACAAACAACTCCAACACTCCACCTCAACATTCATACGTAGCACGGTTACCACAATATTGCATAAGACAGCTTGAGATATCCGAGATATATTGGGAATACCAATAAATCAATACAAGATCTACATTCACAGTGAGAACTAACGTAACAGTGACAGTGAAACAAAAAGTGTGAAAATGTAACTGTGATCCTGTTCCAGTGACATAATAGAAAATAAAACAGAAAAGTGACCAATGCCACAAACTATTGTAATGTCAAACTTACAGTAATGGCTTCCAGCACTTTGTGATAAGAGCAACGATGTAGCGATGGATCATAATACTGCAATATAATATATCTAAAAAAAGGCACTATAATAGAATACTGGTGGGATACAAATAAACAGACCAAATAAAACTTTTCACAAAAACATTGGCCATGCATGCAGACCTTCGTGGGAAAAAACAGTGCCAATTTTAAACAAGATTCCCGTTTCAGAACACCCACATCACAGTATAGTGGTTAATAATTTTAAATACCTGATTTACACCAATCCTACAATGTACAAGAAGACTTATTGCTTTGATTATTGCTGTAGTAAAAAGTGAACCATGTGCATTTCATCTCAGATTGCTATAGAGTACTTAAGCAGCATATAGACACATACATTAGTATAATAAACATCTCAATTTAGGTCAGGAGTTGCATTAAAATCATTCACTTCGAAAAGAGGTGCAAATTGCAAAAATAAGTGTAGTTATTGCCACAGTAAATAAAAGGCCTGACCCGATTCCTTCTTTACAATCCGATTAAAATAATCTGTCCCCCTGTACCAGAGTCCACGAGGTGAGATGTAAAGTGGTCACTTATTTTTCTTTTTTTTTTCTTTGCTTTAAAGGCCCGAGTCATGACCCAAACGCAAGCCCCACCACCATAAATGCATGATCTTCACTAGTTGATTGACTGAGCATTTTATAGAATAACCAACACTAGACTTACTGGTAAATATATATAATTTTTCTTCTATTGTGTTGGCTGTATTTTGAGGCTGTACAATATTTGATCTATATATTCTAAGAAAGTTCCAAAAAGCTTTCCATCTACACAGACAACTCTTCCAAGAATGTATGTAAAACATATTTCAATCCTCGACAGTGGGTGAACAAATGAACATTTGAAAAAGAGAGAAACAGAAATGAATTGCAATTATTTCTAATGTCTCCCAACTCTCACTCATATTAACCCTCCTCCCTCCCAATCTACATTCTCCCACTTACAGAAAACCCCACAACATGCGCATGTGCACGTCATCTCCGTGGCCTGTGTCCAGGCAACGGTTCTCACATTCCTCCCACCGGCGGATCGTGCCCTCATCCACCAGGACGAACTTCCATTCCACCTGGCTCTCTGCGGGAAGGCTGACCACACTGGCCCAGTACCCAGTATCCTTGGCTCTCTCCAGCGGGATGAAATCCTTCCAGTACCCCAACTCCCGCTGGTTGCCCGTGATGGCTACCGTCTGGCCCAGGGAATGGGTGAGGTAGTGGACACAGAAAGTCACGTTGACGTTCGAGAGTACTGGCTGGACCGCAGCAACCTTTTTGCCATTTCCTGCATTTTCGTCGGACAATGAAAATGTGGTGGTATCTTTGGCCTCGTTGGATAAATTGACGTCGGTTGCTGCTGTGGTGCTAGCAGAGCAGCTTCCTGGTTCTTCTTTGGGGAGCTGGTTGGTTGTTGTGAGGTTTTGGGCGTAGGACTTGAGAGAGAAGTCCATCCAGGGGAGAACTTGGCAACCGCCATCCATCATCCATTCATTGTTGTCCATCGTTGCCTCCATGATATTAATCTCAGTCTTGTCACGATCCTCCTCTTCCGCCTCCTCACCCTCCTTTGCTTGTGATCTCCCTTTCTCGTCGACACCCCGTCCCTCTTTCTTCTTCACCGCAAGTGGCTTTGCTGTATCTTTAATCTCCGTCTGCTTGTTCAGCTCATCGGTGTAATTGGTGACGCCAGGTGCGGTATGCTCACTAAACCCATCAATGTCTCTGTAGTAACTGTCCTCGACTGCCTGGCCAAACATGTCATTGTTGGCTCCAAGCGGCTCAGTAACCTCGCCTGACTGATAACTGTGGGGTTGGTGGCATGAAGACGACAGAGAGCCGAACACCATGCTTGGGTGGCCACCGTTAACAGCTGTAACAGACATGTCAGTAGTGTCGTGACAACAGTAAGCAGTGGGTGGATGAGGATCCAACGCCAGGTCCCAATCTTCATCAGTGATGGGGGCCGATACATCTTCATCATCAACATCCGGGCTCTGAGGGGCAGATTGCAGGCTGAATATCAAACTGGAAATACCACTATCTTCATCAACGGTGGGAGATGGCACGTTACCATCATCATTTTCCACTCGCTTTCCACCTTCAGTGTCATCTGTAACATCAGCATTTAAACCATTATCCTCTTTGGGTTCACTTTGGAGTTGTCCAACACTTGGAATGTCCGAATCCTCATGAATGACAATGGCTAGTACGCAATGTTCACCATTGCGATTGCCATTCCCGTTTCCTGGTTCAGTCGCATGTGGCTGGTTGACAGATGGCAAGAGCACCAAACTTGACCGGTCACCCTCTTCATTGATTTCATGGGTGGCTGTATGGTTGTTATCGTCACAAGTCACAGATGTCTCTTTCGGCTGGTCAGCCACACTTGGATGGGCGCCTTCCTCATCATTTGTCACGCCATTCTGAGGTTGTTGGCAAACTGATGGCAAGTGGGGACCACGCGTGGGCCTTTGAGGATCACTCACCTGAACCATCTCACCATGGAGATCTTCCTCAACGACATGAGCAACCATTTCACTGTCATGGTCAACCTCAGCTCCATCGCAAGTGGGCAGGGTCACGTTTTTAGCAACATGCTCACACTCGTTTTGCTCCTCATCCAGTCGTTGTTCGTAGAGCGATGGCAGCTCTGTTAGCGGTACGCTCACCAACTGTTCAGGTAACTGGGTCAGGATCTCAGCATGTTGGGGAATAATCTGATATTCAACACACTTCTCAGTCTCTGATGAGAGGTGCGCGTCTTGGTGATAGTTACCATTGTCTAGATACTCTTGATGCCAATCCCCTTCCTCGTTCTCCTCATTGGCATTATTTTTGACTTGGGGGACATGAACAGGCGTCTCCAGCGCGCCCCTCGGGACGTCCTCTTTGTCCTCTGTGGTGTTCTCACATTGCAGCCCATCATCGCCGTCAACAGGAGGGGTGCAGGTGAGCGCCTCGTTCATAGTGGACTGGAGGTCTTCCTCCTTTGGTTTAGATTCCTCATCCTCATCTTGACACACTGCTGCTGCTGCTACTGCCACTGCTACTGCAGCCTCCTGGCGCTCCACTTCACATGCCTGGGGAAGTCAAGTAGAGGACATTAAAGGCTTTAACATCTTTATGTAGAATAATTTTAAAGAAATGATACATAGAGCTTTTAGAAAGATGCAGAATAATAATAATTGCACCCCCCCAAAGAAAAATGTATTTATTGTTTTTTTTTTTATTCTTTTATAAATGTGGGTCCAAAATGTATGTTGTTGTTGCAGGCATGCATCCCCTCCCTATTTCCCCACATGGAATGCACCCGATTGGATAAATTATGTGCTGGTGCTCTAGTATGACATCTAGTGGCTGAATGTTATCTATAGCACCTTTAAATATCCCCATTTTATGGACAGCCAGTGATGTAATGGTGAAATAAAACCTGTATGGACTCTGTTGTTAATCAATGTAATGAATATGATTATTCTGAATAGCATAATTTAGTTATTTCTCAAACTATGGTATATTCCTTCAAACGGAACCAGTACAATGATGTTAATTCAGTCAGAAAATAAAAGCGTATTGCGGAATGCGTCAGGAGTGTAATTTTTTTCAGATTCAGATGCATCATTTGATTTGTTAGAGAGCCATTTTAGTGCAGTCTCTGAGCACAGCCAACTCTCAGTATGTTGAGGCACAGCCAACTCTCAGTATGTTGATGTGGCGTGGCCTTCTGTTCATTGAAAGGCGATATCAAGTCAGTATCATAATACATGAAGCTTTCAAATGTAAACAAAGTCATGGGACCAGTTGTGATTGGTTGCTATGGGGGATTAACATTGGCAAACAGGTGATACATTGTCACAGTTGCTGTAGATGTCTTTGAACCACTAAAATTAACTACATTGTAGAAAAGTAGTTCATTACTTGTTTGTGGGCTAGCAAGCAGATATCCTTTACAACTACTGACAACTGATTGAAGGGCCAATAAGGGTAGATTAGTTAATGCAATATTTTGAGATATCCGAAATAGTTTGATGTTGGTGATATCCAGGGGGATAGTGATCAAAGGGCTTTATTCATAATTTTCGCAACAACAACAGTTCTAACATTTTGGATAATCATCAACTTTCAAGCACCTGAATAACATTTGAGACAGCCAAATGTAAATATTGTCTCATATAATGAGACCTTTAGACATCAGGCTGAGGAGAATAGTGACAATGCAAAGAGAGGATCTAGTTTAGCATGTGCATTAGGCCTAGCATGAGTGCTCATCATATCTGGACCAGCCAGGCTTGAAAATCTAAAATAATTGTGTTCCTACTGTATGTTGCCTGCAGATTTGTGGTGGTTGGTTTCTTACCATCTCAAGATCTTTCTCTTGGCCACTCTTGTAATCATGCAGCTCCTCCTCCCTCCGCCTGCTCTCATGATCACAGCCTTTTCCTTCTGCATCCGGAACGCCCCCGTCCTGAGCAGTCTCATCCTGAGCGGTCTCATCCTGAGCGGTCTCATCCTGAGCGGTCTCCCCCACAACAGTCTCCCCCTCAACAGTCTCCGCCACAACAGTCTCCGCCACAACAGTCTCCGCCACAACAGTCTCCGCCACAACAGTCTCCGCCACAACAGTCTCCGCCACAACAGTCTCCGCCACAACAGTCTCCGCCACAACAGTCTCCGCCACAACAGTCTCTGCCACAACAGTCTCCGCCTCAACAGTCTCCCCCTCAACAGTCTCCCCCTCAACAGTCTCCCCCTCAACAGTCTCCCCCTCAACAGTCTCCCCCTCAACAGTCTCCCCCTCAACAGTCTCCCCCTCAACAGTCTCCCCCTCAACAGTCTCCCCCTCAACAGTCTCCCCCTCAACAGTCTCTTCCAGATGAGTCTCATCTTGAGTTGTGTCCACATCACACTGCGTGAACTCATCAGCGCTCCCCGCATTTATCTCAGGCTTCACAGATTCCTTGACAGCATTAGAGTCACACTGACGGGCAGCGGCTGGTTCTTCTGCGTCGTCTTGAGGAGTGTGATGGAGGTCTGGGCCGTTGGTCTGAGGCATTAGACCCTGGAGGTGACAGGATTCAGGGGGAGGACCACAAAGAGGCTCCACTTGCACAGCCTTCCCAGCAGCAGCAGCAGCACAGCACTCATCATTGGTTTTTAGATTCTGACCCTGGATCAGATGTGCATCTTCCTCAGTCTCGCCCCGCGTCGCTGGTGATTTGCCATCACTCTCTCCTGGGACACGATTAAACAAAAACGTTATTCTTTGATTGAGTGTTGTTGCACAACAAAAGCGGCAGGAATGAGAACAGCGTTAACACATTAATTGCCAAGAACGAGTTAACTCGTTATTGCCCGCCAATCGAATATCGCCAACAATGAGTAAACTAGTCGTTATTGTGATCGTTATTTCTTTTATTAGCTATTGCCATTCATAATTCATCCACCAAGGCTCTGGGAAACTCTGACACTCTTGTCTGCGATTGCAACGGCCCGATACCGCCGCCTGGTGGATTTCGGCCGATGTTACACTTACTTTTCTACAGGAAGTATGACCCTGTGCATTGGTGAATGTCGTCCTGGCGCAGTTTTCTTGTAATGTGAATCCAGATGAACAGTCGAGTGCATTGAATCGCCTTCGAGACGCAAGAATCATTATGCTTTTGGAGTTTATGGTGTCTGCCAAATGGACATACGATCTAGCAGATGGCAATCAAATATTTTTCCTCCAGTATCATCGGCCAGAGGTATCTAACGTTAATTCCAGCTCGATTGTCCATTTCTTTCATTGCAATCCATCTGATCAACGTATGATGTTGTACTAAATAAAGCCATTATTGACAATAAATTAATCAGAAATGACCCCCCCCCCCCCCGCCATTTCCTTCATGCATGATGGAGCATAATCTATACCGATCATATGCATTTGAAATTTTAATTGTAGCGTCTATAGGGACGAAATGCCAATCGATTAAGTATAATATGCATCGGGCCTACAGTATAACTCTCGTTCTAGGAATTACCGCAGACCACTCTAAAAACACTTATATTCACGACTGTATTAAACGGTCGACAATGTATGAATGGAAAAATATAACGTTCCCACATCCTGAACGATAGATACCCGATGTCGAATGGGCCATAGTAATGCAGATATAGCTATACTATTTAAATAGTTATAGCCCTGCAAAGAAGGTGAGCGACTCCATAGGCTTACAGCAGTGGCGTCAGAGATATAAGATGCTCATATTGCGTGGCGGGAATTGTGTTAAGACGGACATAAAGAAATGGGTCAGAGGGAACACTGAAATTAACGATTCCAATATGTTATTTCCATGGCCCATTTGAGTTAAGACTCAAACTTGTGATGTAATCAAGTATAAAGTCTGCTCCATAGACAATGGATAGGAGACTTGGTGTGACCCACATGTTTGTTTTATTTTATTCATGAGCTTTATTCTATAGTGATGTTCTCAGTTATGAAACAGTACCTATATGTACCTATATAGTCCCCTGGGTGTTCTCAGTGTCACCTATAACATCTCTCCCAACAAAGTGGGGTCCGGGCACCTCCAAGCTGTCCTCGAGGGGGTTCCAGGGGGTCACCAGCCAAATTGGGAGTAGTTTAATTTCACTATTATTTAATTGACTAATAGTTAGTCCAGTGAGAGAGAATATAATGTGTTACTAGTATGATAATAGGTTTAACTTCCTCTATCGTTATCTCCTCAACTACTATTCTCCACTTGCACAACCTGAAAGTAGGCACTTCCGGCTGACTTCCGGTTGCGAATGGTACTTCCTGTCCCATCCAAATACATGGTTTTAGCTACTTTTGTCCCCATATTTAAACAACTTTGTCGTGACAGAGAGGCAATGAAACGTTTGTATTATTATAGTATAGAATGTATTTAATAAGCAAACGTTTGTCAGCAGTTTTTGGGCTGTATTTCATGTAAAAACGTTCACTGTTAGTTTACTTGCTCACGCTAATTAAGGCTAATGCTGGCTAACAGAAGCTAGCGCAAGAAACGACGCCGCAAAGTATTGTTTATAGTGCATTTCTTGCCACCTTATAGCATTTGTACATTTGTATGACAGTCTATAATGCTCCCGTGAGGTTTTTCCGGACGTTTTGGTAATGATTTTCACTATAAAATCATATTTCTAAATGACAGGAAGTTGATGAAAACTGGACGGAATAGCTTTGAGCTAACGATCTTTGCCGATGCATTCCATTCTAAACGTAACGTTAGTTGTTCAAAATATTACCCGTCTATATAATTTGTTCCTCAACATTAGCTTCTAACTGTAGCAGGCTGCAGCTTGCTGGCTAACGTTAGCTTCTAACTGTAGCAGGCTGCAGCTTGCTGGCTAACGTTAGCTTCCAACTGTAGCAAGCTGCAGCTTGCTGGCTAACGTTAGCTTCTAACTGTAGCAGGCTGCAGTTAGTTTACAAAACATATTACCCGTCTATATAACGTTGAGGAACAAATTATATAGACAGGTAATGTTTTGAACAACTAACGTTACGTTTAGAATGGAATGCATCGGCAAAGATAGTTAGCTCAAAGCTATTCCGGCCAGTTTATCAACTTCCTGTCATTTAGAAATATGATTTTATAGTGAAAATCATTACCAAAACGTCCGGAAAAACCTCACGGGAGCATTATAGACTGTCATACAAATGTACAAATGCTATAAGGTGGCAAGAAATGCAATATAAACAATACTTTGCTGCGTCGTTTCTTGCGCTAGCTTCTGTTAGCCAGCATTAGCCTTAATTAGCGTGAGCAAGTAAACTAACAGTGAACGTTTTTACATGAAATACAGCCCAAAAACCCTGCTGAAACGTTTGCTTATTAAATACATTCTATACTATAATAATACAAACGTTTCATTGCCTCTCTGTGACGACAAAGTTGTTTAAATAAGGGGAGAAAAGTAGCTAAAACCAATGTATTTGGATGGGACAGGAAGTACCATTCGCAACCGGAAGTCAGCCGGAAGTGCCTACTTTCAGGTTGTGCAAGTGGAGAATAGCCTAGTGTGTATCAATGTGGGGGTCGTTGGTAAGAAAAGGTTTGAGAACTACTGGTCTATGGAGCAGTTCCAGACTTTATACCTGGTGACATCACACATTGAGTTGTAGCACCATAGGTTTGGGAGAGAGTTGTTTGTGTTTAGTAATATTTTTGGACTGTAATAAAACACATGAATGACATGTATGCATTTTGAAAATGTCGTAGTTGCCCTTTAATATACATACAGGATACCATTCTAGGCCTATACAAAAATAGAAATGACAATAATAGCCCAAGATAATAATAGCTAAAATTGTCTATTGGGATGGGGTTTATTTGGAGAATGCCAATGACCTAAATCTGTAGCCTATTAGGCTATACTCTCAAACTAATTGAATGGCATTTAAAATATGAGGGCGCAGACAGTCTACTTGAATAATCACTGACCCGTCTATATAAAAAAGCAGCCATTTACCGTCTACATGTTTTATTCAGGACATGTAGACATAGTGCGAGTGGCAGTATTTTATCCATGCCCAAATTGAATTATGCCTGTCGTCCCTATAGGGCTATATGAATAATAATCGCATATAGTCTTTTTTATACACGAATATAATAATAGCAGTCACAGCACAATACTATACAAGAATGGCTGTGGTTTTGGTTCAGAATAAAGCCGGTGTGTGTGCTGCTGCTTACCTGTTGACCCTGGAGGATTGTGACTTTCCTCCTGGTTTGGCAGCGGTCCACGCGGACCGACCGCTGCGTCTTTCTGCGCTCCGGGAATCTTCTTCTTCTCATCATCAGCGGCCGCCGTCGCCTTTCTCCTCTGGCCCCGCACGGTCCGGTAGATGACGAACGCGGCCAACACGGACAGCATGGCAACGGTGGCCATGGCCACCGCGGGACCGTGCCGTCCAAGCATGCAGAACAATGTAG